>NC_042960.1:9426291-9608791 GCF_901001165.1 Salmo trutta
CAGTGGCTCCGTAATAAAGTATACAATGGTGCCCTCTATTGGAGAAAAGTTATACTCAAACAACCTGTTTTCACAGTAGCATTTATCAGGGAAAGGCATGTGATTACATATGTCCAAATTTCAATTACAAAACAGGAGTGAGTAGTCAACAGAGTTTACAACAGACAGATCTTCTTATTGTGGACCAAGAGTAGTCTAATGCTTGGAGAACAAGGACGGCCATTGCCGACTAACAGACAAGATATACAGCCTCAGCTCAGATTGTTCCACTTATACATTATTTTCAAAGATAATTATTAGTGGGCTGCTATACATTTTCTTTGGTTTTTTTTAGATGACTCACCATCTTTATTCATCCACTGTTCCAGGTCTTCCATCTCCAGCTCCAACACAGAGGGGACATCATCCTCAAACATGGGCCTGGAAAACAGCCAACATAGTCAGCCCATCATATTAGTGTTTTGACGTTCGAAAATGACAAAATAAAGGGACTAAAATGAAGGGAGTGTAGAGGGGGAAAAATACAAACATCCACCGTTTTCAGGGGTTTCTCACACGATGTACTGGTCTCAAATTAAACTCCTTAGGAATATGCTGTTTTTCACTGATTTCCACCCAAAACTGTTCGTATTTGAATAAGCACTGTCCTTCCCTCCAAGCGTTTGACATGATTTTCTACTCAAGGCCGTTTGAGTGGTAGTGTTGCTGACTCTCACAGGAGGGCGCTCTCGTCACTGATTACAGTTTCCTGTCAATGCGCTGAAGTCACCATGGACACATGATTGGCTTAGAGAGAGAGAGCGTTCATGTGCAGTGTAAAGTTTTGACAGGAGATCGTTTTTTGATGGTTATTTCCTTTATGTTAGTCTGTCTCTTCCACTAAAGATACCTTAGTCATACCGTACATTCTCACATGGAGGCTGGTTACCAGGGACAGGGTGTCATATCATAGCAGGAGGAACTTGAGCGTTGCCATATTTCTGCTGAAATGCTCTTTCATAAGTTCTCAGGCTAATGTGTAAACACTTAGATTCACACATGATACTTCTTGACTATATACTTTATGTCAGATATGAGAGACTGGTGCGTGTGTGTTTGTGTGAAACAACTTGTTGAGGAAAAGAGCACACGCGCACACGCGCACACACACACACACACACACACACACGGCACATACACACTCACACACGCCTGTTTCAAACTCTTCAACGTCTTTCTTTCTAAACAGGAAATAACAAACAGAGGCAAGAAAGGGTGAGGTCTAAATCATACCAAGGGAAACAGATTTACTGCCATATACGAATTTAAGTGACTGCAACTTGAAATGTATAGAGAGCACAGTCAAGACAGCAGTAGCCTAGACACAGTGCATTCGGAAAGTATTCAGACCCCTTGACTTTTCCACATTTTGTTATGTTACAGCCTTATTATAAAATGGATTCAATTGTTTTGCCCCTTCATCAATCTACACACAATACCCCATAACGACAAAGCAAAAACAGTTTTTTAGACATCTTTGCAAATGTATAAAAAATATCACGTTTACATAAGTATTCTTGTAAGTATTTTTGCTTGTGTTATTGGCTTGTGTTATTGTTTACTCCATGTGTAACTGTGTTGTTGTCTGTGTCACACTGCTTCGCTTTATCTTGGCCAGGTCACAGTTGTAAATGAGAACTTGTTCTCAACTAGCCTATCTGGTTAAATAAAGGTGAAATAAAATAAATAAAAAATTCAGACCCTTTACTCAGTACTTTGTTGAAACACCTTTGGCAGTGATTACAGCCTTGAGTCTTCTTGGGTATGACGCTACAAGCTTGGCACACCTTTATTTTGGGATTTTTAGGTCTCTCCAGAGATATTCGATCGGGTTCAAGTCCGGGCTCTGGCTGGGCCACTCAAGGACATCCAGACTTGTCCCGAAGCCACTCCTGCGTTGTCTTGGCTGTGTGCTTAGGGTCATTGTCCTGTTGGAAGGTGAACCTTCACCCCAGTCTGAGGTCCTGAGCACTCTGGAGCAGGTTTTCGTCAAGGATCTCTCTGTACTTTGCTCCGTTCATCTTTCCCTCAATCCTGACTAGTCTTCCAGTCCCTGCCGCTTAAAAACATCCCCACAGCATGATGCTGCCATCACCATACTTCACCGTAGGGATGGTTTCCTCCAGACGTGACACTTGGCAATCAGGCCAAAGAGTTCAATCTTGGTTTCATCAGACCAGAGAATCCTTTTTATTATGGTCTGAGAATCCTATAGGTACTGTTTGGCAAACTCCAAATGGGCTATCATGTGCCTTTTACTGAGGAGTGACTTCTGTCTGGCCACTCTACCATAAAGGCCTGGTTGGTGGAGTGCTGCAGAGATGGATGTTCTTCTGGAAGGTTCTCCCATCTCCACAGAGGAACTATGGAGCTCTGTCAGAGTGACCATCGGGTTCTTCGTCACCTCCCTGACATTTGCCCTTCTCCCCTGATCGCTCAGTTTGGCCGGGTGGCCAGCTCTAGGAAGAGTCTTGGTGGATCCAAACCTCTTCCATTTAAGAATCTATTTAGTGTTTTTTTTAGGTTTACAGTTTTGGACCCTTGTGTACTAGGCAGTAAGTGAAACTCACTACACATTAGCACAGTTTACATGATTTATTTCTGCTGTGTTCTTGTGAACCTTCAATGCCTTTCCAAATCATGTCCAATCAATTGAATTTACCACAGGTGGACTCCAATCAAGTTGTAGAAACATCTCAAGGATGATCAATGGAAACAGGATGCAACTGAGCTCAATTTCGAGTCTCATAGCAAAGGGTCTATATACTTATGTAAATAAGGTATTTCTGTTTTTTGCTAAAATGTCTAAAAACCTGTTTTCACCTTGTCATTATGTGGTATTGGGTGTAGATTGATGAGGTAAATACACTTAAAAAATATATATTTTAGAATAAGGCTGTAATGTAACAAAATGTGGAAAAAGTCAAGGGCTCTGAATACTTTCAGAATGCACTATATAACTCATAGAGCAGTGTTCAATACTTACATTGGAACGTTTTCTGTGTCATCGCTACCATGCAAATATTTATCCTCTTCTACATTATCTGGAATAGGAAACCATCATTATAGCCAACATCGTGCACCATCTAATAAAGTAATGTCAAAGTACATTAACAATATCCACTCATACATTGTATACTGTATTGTGGTTGAGTATACAACTGTAGGCCTACACACTATTCTAAATAAGTATGCACAAAGCTAAACATACCCCTACTCAGAGCAGTCTTTCACATGTCATAGTGTTGTAAAGTACCCATGCAATGAAAAGGACGACTGAATTGTACAGTACATCTAGTCATAAGCAGATCTGTCATGGTGTATGAGAATGGGGTCATGTCGCCTGTTGCTTCTCATCATGTGGACATATTTCCAGCTATAGCACAGTTCTCATGACTTACCAGAATTGCTCTTTTCTTTCCGATTCCATCTGCGGTTGATTATGACTACGCCCACTACCATGGCGATGATCACGACCCCCAGCACAACAGGAACCAGGATGAAGGTGAGACTCAGACTGTCCTCCAGTGGTGCTTCAGAGGATTTGAGAGTATCCTCTTCTGGAAGAGGAACCGTCATGGTGGGAAACTGATCATGTTGCTACAGATGTAACACCAGCTTGTCTGCAATGCTTCTGCAGTTATTTTCACCATCTCAATAATCGTTTCTAACACACGGTTTTCTTAAACACTACATCAGCTTTGTTGTTTGTGTTCAATCAATCAAATCAATCAAGTTTATTTTATAAAGCCCCTTTTACATCAGCAGTTGTCACAAAGTGCTGATGTACTGATGTAATATACCTTCTAAATTGACACCTGGACTGTATCCAGAACCAGATTCAGCTTCAGTCTCATATCCCTCTGAAATGACATAAAATGAAATGAAAAACCAGAGGGCCTTTTTTTGTTGTCATGCAAGGCTCTGATGGAAATCAGGTAATGGAATTGTGTTATGGAGACAGGTGTAATCTCACCTGAAGGACTCTCAGATGATAGGTATGAGGCTGGTGTAGGGGTAGCATCACTTACAGTTGGGATCACTGAGAACATTGAGAAAAGTATCAACACAAGCACATCTAATGCCAAACCCGTTGGAAATGGACAGTTATGAGCTATTGCCACCAGGTTGTTTTGGAGGAGTATGCACATGGGGGAAGCAGATAAGAGCTAAAGCTCACCTGAGAACCCAGCATCATTTTCTGTTTGTGTTCCTTCAACAGTATTTGTGTCCTCATCACCCTGGCAGAACACTGCAATGAATGAAAGAGTCAATGGTTAAGCAACATAGGGCCAGGAGTTTTTCATTATAACACGACCTGACCTCACGCCTACTGTATAACGAGAGCCAAGAGTTTTCCCGGGTAATTTGGCCAGGAAAAAAATCATCACCCTAGTTTTATGCAATTTAGAATATTCGGGATTCATAAAAAACCCACGAGACTCCACTATGTGCAAACTACACTGAGTCAGATAGTATGATAGTGTTTCCCAGAAAAAGGAGCTTAAACAGTCATCAGATCTTTGGATGTGAATGAGTTTGGGCCTGTCAGTAGTGTACTTGGTTGAGAGCTGTGACCTTAATCATGTTTAACAAAATGGGCCTATGTATCTTACACTCTTCCAAACAAGGGTTCCAAAGGGGTTCTTCAGCTGTCCCCATAGGCTAACCCTTTTTGATTACAGGTAGTACCCCTTTGGGCTCCATGTAGAACCCTCTGGAGCTGGAACCAAAAGTGTTCTACCTGGAACCAAAAAGTGTTCTTCAAAGGGTTCTCCTATGGGGACAGCCTAATAACCCTTTTAGGACCTAGATAGCACCTTTCTTTGGTTAGGTTAACCCCGGACATTCCAAGAACCATCCCAGACACATCTTAGTGTAAATGTTTGGGCGTGTACAGTGTAATTCAAAATGAACGTGTTGAGGAGACATGGACAGGGCATTAAAAACCCTTCCAAATAAACATATCCCTTGGTTACCAGCCAGTGGTTACAGTGAAAAAGGCAAGGCACATATACTGGCAGTAGACTCTATGACTCTTTAAACTAAAAAGAAGTATCACACAGATGGAGATAACACACACCACAGAGGGAACAAACTGCCATTAGGCCTAGGTAATGCCATTAGGCCTAGGTAATGCCATTAGGCCTAGGTAATGCCATTAGGCCTAGGTAATGCCATTAGGCCTAGGTAATGCCATTAGGCCTAGGTAATGCCATTAGGCCTAGGTAATGCCATTAGGCCTAGGTAATGCCATTAGGCCTATGTAATGCCATTAGGCCTAGGTAATGCCATTAGGCCTAGGTAATGCCATTGCGAAAATGTTTCTGTTAACGCTTTTCCTACTAACAAAACACAATGTTCTCGTTCTTTTGGTGAAGATGGGTCTTTTGAAATAAAACAGGAACATCAATGTTTCACTGTGTTTATAGCTGATTCTTATCATTGGTAACTAACTACCTGTTGCAAGAAGGGATGTGACCTCAGCCTTTCACAACTGAAAGGTAACAGAAATGTACATAGACAATAACATCTGTTTGAATAGAAGTGAACAAGCTCTCGGAGAGCTATTCAAATATTCAACTTCAGAAAGCATTGTGAAGCAACTCAAAGTCACATGTAACCATACAGCAACGGTTACTCAGGAACAGTGTGTAAGACCTACTGGATAGAATACCATGTCGTCAAAAGGCCTAGAACTTTCACTATCTCTTCATAAAACGTGTCCACACATATTTCAGCAGCCACCACCCGCCAATATAAACCACATTTCAGCAGACTATTACATTCTCAGGCAAACTGAAAAAAAAGAGAGGAACAGAGAGACACCAGAAAACAGACAGGTAATGAAAGTGAGTGAATGTAGGAGAGTAGAGAAAGCCATGAAAGCTCTATGTTTCCAATGAGCAGTAAGGGCAAATGATCTTTCCAATCCACAGTCCACACCTACCAGTCCCAGCCAGGCAGGCTGTCAGAGCCAGCAGCAACATGATCGACGATGGGGTCATTTCCCTGTGGCCTCTCCTCCCTCTTGTCCTTGTGTTACCATGGACAGGAGCAGCAGCAGACATAGTGACATTGTGTGGTGGTGGTGCCCATTTCCTTCTGCCTACTAATGTCTGTCACGGCATCCTACTTCCTGATTCAGGGCTGCTTTTGACTCACCTAGAGACTCACAGAGAGGAGGAGGGGAGAGAGAATGAGAGAGAGGGCGAGGGGGGAGAGAGAGAGAAATATGGAGGGAGGGAGGGAAGCGAGAGAGAGAGAGAGAGAGAGAAAAAATAGAGAGGGAGAGAGAGAAACCTAAAGAGTACACAGCCACATAGCTACACACACCCAGCTGGATCACTCTTGCGGATGTGATGCAATTAACTGTGTGCTTGTAGCCACAAGCCTGGCAGCGCCTCTGCTCTCTGCTGAAGCAAATACTTCCCAGTTAAGGTATTCAAGCAATCGGGGCATACCAAAGAGAAGACAAGAGCACAGCAAACGTACTAAATGGAGGAAAGGAAAATGTTTTGCTTAGTTACATTCAGTAAGGAGCAGCTGGTGGTTGTTCTCTGTTACACTGGTCTCCTGAAGGACCAGGTAAGTTTCTGTTTGGATTTGAATTCAAACCGCTTACAGGGTCAGAATTGAGCTCTGAAAGTACTATCTATGGATATGTCGTTATACCTCATTAACCTTCCCCCATACCCTTATCCACCTATCCCATAAAGCATAGC
This sequence comes from Salmo trutta, assembly GCF_901001165.1. Taxonomy (NCBI): domain Eukaryota; kingdom Metazoa; phylum Chordata; class Actinopteri; order Salmoniformes; family Salmonidae; genus Salmo; species Salmo trutta. The sequence goes on from NC_042960.1 coordinate 9,433,056, forward strand.
CCCGGCCATGACAAGTTTAGACATGATGTCACAGGTGAATGACTTTTCTGAGTTGAAACATGTTCAGAGTTGAGACTATAAACACAGAAGCTTCCAACCGATACGGACTTTTAAAGAAATGTTGGCCGGCAAATAAAAAGTAACAGTACACACCAATGCAAATGAGGGTTTGGCGATACATAGTTAGGGTTAGGGCTATCCACTGTACTTAAATTGTTTTTAAAATTATTATTTTACACATGTATTGATGATGCAATGTATTATAGACATGTATCATGTTTGACCATGATTGTTTTTAGTGTCTCAAAACTCAGTTGGAGTGTTCCACAATGTGTTTCAGTATTGTGTATTATTGTATCATTGTGGAGTGACACTTTAATACATTTTTCTAACTCTAAGTCTAGTTGTGATTCATGGATGATGCAATTCAGGAAAATCACAGAGACATAATCCACCAGTCAATATAGGCTTTGGTAGATGAATATATTTCCTCTTTCTATCGATACTGAAGGCTTTTAAACATATTTATGTGTTCGCCAGCTCTGACTAGTCTGGCAAGAGAACTAGGAGGCCAGCATGCCAGAGGATTTAATAGTATATCTTCTATGGTCCATTAGCGCCCCCATGTGGTAAAGTGTAATATGAGTTCATGAGAATACAAAAGACGGCACTGTGCTCCCATTCGACCTCAAATAGAGTCATCTCTTCTACCTCTAACTCTAGTGGAGTTGCAAGTCTGTGACCACTCAATTATATTATTTCCACAATAATGAACTAAGCCGTTGGTGATCCCAGTTGGCCTGTTTGGAGATAACCTTGAAGGAACTTTAATTAGCATACATTGTCTGTATAAGATTATGACCGCAGTTAGAGTTCAGAGCGCTGAGGAGATTAATATTGAACGTTTCCATGGTTTTAATTAATTAGGCTAAACAGAAAATGCTTTTGCTCTAAAAGGCAGTGAGTGTGGAGATGAAATGCTTGTTCACATCAAGCGTTACACAGAAACATAGTGGAGTCAGCCTTAACCTCTATGGGATTGGTGTGTGTGTGTCGTCGTCGTCCCCCCCCCCCCCCCCCCCCCCCCCTGGGATGGTTGAGTTAACGTAGGCTAATGTGAGTAGCATGAGGTTGTAAGTAACAAAAACATTTCCCAGGACATAGACATATCTGATATGGGCAGAAAGCTTAAATTCTTGCTAATCTAACTGCACTGTCCAATTTACAGTAGCTATTACAGTGAAAGAATACCATGCTACTGTTTGAGGAGAGTGCACAATTATGAACTTGAACATGTATTAAATAAACCAATTAGGCACATTTGGGCAGTCTTGATACAACATCTTGAACAGATATGCAATGGTTCATTGGATCAGTCTAAAACACATACACTGCTGCCATCTAGTGGCCAAAATCTAAATTGCGCCTGGGCTGGAATAATACATTATGGCCTTTCTCTTGCATTTCAAAGATGATGGTACAAAAAAATACAAAAAAAACACATGTTTTTTTCTTTGTATTATCTTTTACCAGATCTAATGTGTTATATTCTTCTACATTAATTTCACATTTCCACAAAATGCTATGTGTTTCCTTTTGAATGGTATCAAGAATGTGCATATCCTTGCTTCAGGTCCTGAGCTTTAGGCAGTTAGATTTGGGTATGTCATTTTAGGCAAAAATGGAAAAAAAGGGTCAGATCCTTAGTCAGCCTTGAAGGAATGTGCTATGATTTAGTGAATTGTATTGTGTCTACATTTTTGAGGGATATCAACCATTACTACTAGGCGGGCGTCAAGTAGCTTAGTGGTTAGCAGGGTTTGAGAGGCGAGCTAGAGATTTGACAGTTCGACTCCCGGGTCTGGCGTGAAAAATCTGTCGGGAAGTGAGCTAGCGTACCGGAAGATTGCTGGTATCAAATGATGCCATTGTCTTCCGTTGTGCTATTGAGAAATCCACAACAACCGCTCCATGGGTGCTCAGTGTGGCAGCCCGCTGCTCCAACCTGTAGGCCTATACATGCCTTTCGGAGGGGTTGGGATAAAGCAGAAGTCACATTTTAGAGTGAATCAAGCAGATTCAGGGTCTCTAGTCACTTTGTTTTCATGTATTTATTGATGTTTAATGACCATCCCTCTCTGTTAAAATAGATGTGGTCAGAGGCTGCCAAAGTGGATGACTTTATTCCTTTCCGTTTCCATGGAGACGTCAATATCTACAGCTATGCAAATTAATCGTATCAGCAGTGAATGGGAGGATTTTATAACCATGGCTACTACCTAAGTCAACAAGCAAATTATTTTCATGACAAAACTGTTATGAAGAAGCAAAGCCGCTACTGCTAATAATCAAATTAAACCTTTAACATGCATCCCTCCCCCCCCCATAAAATATATGATCAACTGGTGCATAAGCACCAAGCATAATAAGTGAATTCAAGGAAGGGAGGAAGAAGGCAATTTTAAGTATTCAAACAGGACCTACATTCCATTGGTTGCAGTGGGATAGATTGTCCACCGGAGGGCAGTCCAGCCCACCGTCCTGATGGTCTTACTTAGAGCGCTGCATCCTCTTATCAGTCAATTAAACCACTAACCTTTCCTGTCTCTCAACAGAGAGGGAACAGCACACTGGAGAAATAAAAGTGACCAATAAATCTAAGACTTAATAATGCATTCAGCACAACTTTTTACCCCTTTTTACCTCAACACATCTCTCACTGCAATACAATATCGATCCTTAAAGAAACAATCGCTGCTCCTTCCTGCTAAAGGGACAGAAAATAAGGCAAAAGAGTAGAACAATATCTCACTTCTAAAGAGGGAAAGCTAATTTAATCCCCAGACTCAGCATAATAGCCTATGCAGGGCACAGTGGATGTAATGGTTGGTCCTGACAGGGGGATCGTAGAGGGTCATAGGTTTCTGTTTCTCTTTCCTCCGTCATCCCTCCATCATCCCCCCGTCATCCCTCCGTCACTATCAGAGCAGGCTGGTGGAAGGAGCTGTAGCAGGACGGGCTCATTGTATTGGCTGGAATGGAATCAATGGCACGGAGTCAAACATGGTTTCCATACGTTTGATACCGTTCCATTAATTCCATTCCTGCCGGTACAATAAGACTGTCCTCCTATAGCTCCTCCCGCCAGCCTCCTCTGTTCACCACCCCTCCTTCAGTGAATTTCACCACTCCTTCCTTCCATGGTTGGGTTCCCTTAGTCACTCTGTAAAGCTCACATGGCAATATGCCATATTAATGCAGGAGTTATTGTACTGAGTCTCATACCTTCATATCATGATATTAAAAATCTATCCACAGGGGACTCCACTGAGATTGCTATAAAGGCAACCGTTCCTTAATCATTGTTATATGTGAATATCTCCAGGGAGAATTGGGGAATAGGCAGTTGGCATTATGAATTCCTCAATGGATTATTGGGTTGCAGACAGTTGATGACTGACTGGGTGTTTTTTGCTGACTTCCATTTCACCCAAACACATCCATTATTAGTGACTACAGAGCGTAGTTATCCTTTTAATAGCCCCATGCTGTGTGAGGCTGTTGATAATGACGGAGGAAGGAGAGGTTTGCAGTGACAGAGAGGACCGCTGCTTTGTTCCTGCTGGTTGTGATGAGGCGGCATGGGAGGGACAGACAGGGAGTCAGAGAGAGAGAGGCCCACAGAGAGAGAGGGGGGGGAAGAGAGAGTGAGAGAGAGACAGAGAGAGAAAAAGAAAGAAAGAAAAAGAGGGGGAGAGAGAGAGAGACAAACCAATATCTGTTGTTTGTCAGCCAGAGATACTGTGCTCTCTGTCTCTCTGTCTTTTTATCTTCTCTTTTCTTCTCTCTTTCTCTCTCTAACTTTTTTCTCTTCTATTCTCTTCTCTCTCTCTCATTACTTTACTGACCTAGCCTCTTTCTCCTTGTAGACTCCAGAGGTTAGAGAATATAGCCTGGTAATGTGTTACGTGTATCGTCATTATCACAAACCAGTGCATGCAGGTAATGAGGGACATTTTGAATGGCTTCATTAGGATCAATAATGTATGACATATTAAACATTGTTATGGACTTTCCATCAGCTATAATAGATTAGTGGATTTCCACTGCTCTCTTTTGCATTGGAATTCCCCATTAGTCTTGAGGGAGCTTCCCATCTGTACAGTCACTTCCTCAATCAGAGATTTCTTATGCATTTATTCCTAGGATGTGGATCAGTAGGGGCGTATTCATTAGTGGACACCGTAGCAACCCTTTTTTTTCTCCAACATAAACAAGAGTTTCTATTGAACAAATTCAGGTAGATCCCTCCCCATGCTGTCCCGTTTGGTTCCTGGTGAATACATCCCAGGCTTCTCCAGTCCTCTGAGGGTTATTAGGACTAGAAGAGGTTAGTAGTGAATTAATAGGAATGGGAACATTACTTTAGCAGGAGAGAGTGTTCACAAATGTCCTTGCCTGCTGACATCTGAATAAACCAACATTAGCCCAAGCAACATAATCATCATTCTGCCCGGATACGGCCTGGATATAGTATACGAATTAGATGGAGCGGCTAATAGCAATGTCGTGACATTACAAGGGCTCTTGGATGCTTTAATGCAGTGTGATGAGGAGGGTTTATCAAACGCTCTCAGGCTAACATTGGTTGGGGAAATGCTTTCCATGAAACCAGGGGGGAAAGCTAAGGCAGGGAGAAAGTTACTTCATGTAATAGAAGGGGATGCCTCTATGGTTTATAAAGCAGCTGATGTCACAAAGTGCTATACAGAAACCCATCCTAAAACCCAAAATAGCAAGCAATCCACTGTCTCACTACGGTTCCCTTTGTTGGGAGAACTTCCTGAACATGTGAGATTTGGCTTCTACTTATATAATGGCAAATAAAAGAGTTGACTATGAGTGAATTGAACTGAGTAGTTTTTGGTGAAGGACGAAGGGGTATATTTTAGTAGATTTTGAATTCAGTTGTAATTTTTATGTACATGTGCATGCACAATATTTTATACAATTGTATCTCATTTTCTTGAGCGTGCAATTTAGCTCAGTATTTATTTTATAGTATTTTTTTATCATCTTTATCAAGGGTGCCAATGATTTTGGAGGTGACTACATTTAAGACCTGTAGTTCTTTGCCGATGATTAATATTATGCTTCTGTCGGTCAGAGCTTAAGTTGAACAATTGAGGAAAGTCATATAATATAACACTGATGTCATGACGCTACATTGTATGACTGTTTAAAACCATAGAACTACATAAACTCAAATATTCATCAGTATAGATAGCAAATATGTTATCGAAAGACTGTTGTTGATAGAAATTGGGGTATCTGAAGATACAATTCAAACTCATCCCTTCATAGACTCAGCAACACAACAGAAGGTCACACATATTGTCAAATGGGACAAGTCAGGCTATCGATTTCACATTAGGCCTCTAACCTTTCTGGTCCTACCTGGCACAAAACAACACTTTCATACACTTCACTACAGAGTTATGAATCAAGACAAATAAGAAACCTCCGAAAATGTCAACAAAACTTCAAATTGATGTTGGTGTTGTCTTTTTTTACGATATAAACTCTTATAAAAGGCACAGATCTGGGGAACGGTACCAAAAAAAATCTCTACAGCATTGAAGGTCCCCAAGAACACAGAAACCTCAACCATTCTTAAATGGAAGAGGTTTGGAACCAAGACTCTTCCTAGAGCTGGCTGCCCGGCCAAACTGAACAATCGGGGGAGAAGGGCCTTGCTCAGGGAGGTGACCTAAAGCCCAATGGTCACTCTGACAGAGCTCCAGAGTTCCTCTGCGGACATGGGAGAAGCTTCCAGAAGGACAACCATCTCTGCAGCACTCCACCAATCAGGCATTTATGGTAGAGTGGCCAGACGGAAGCCACTCCTCAGTAAAAAGCAAATGACAGCCCTCTTGGAGTTTGCCAAAAGACACCTAAAGGACTCTCAGACCATGAGAAACAAGATTATCTGGTCTGATGAAACCAAGATTGAACTCTTTGGCCTGAATGCCAAGCGTCACGTCTGGATGAAACCTGGCACCATCCCTACGGTGAAGTATGGTGGTCGAGGCATCATTCTGTGGGGATGCTTTTAAGCGGCAGGGACTGGAAGACTAGTCAGGATCGATGGAAAGATGAAAGGAGCAAAGTACAGAGATATCCTTGATAAAAACCTGCTCCAGAGCGCTCAGGACCTCAGACTGGGGCGAAGGTTCACCTTTCAACAGGACAATGACTCTAAGCACACAGCCAAGACAACACAGGTTTGGCTTTGGAACTTGAAGCCGATCGAACATCTTTGGAGAGACCTGAAAATAGCTGTATAGCGACGCTCCCCATCCAACCTGAAAGTGCTTGAGAGGATCTGCAGAGAAGAATGGGAGAAACTCCCCAAATACAGGTGTGCCAAGCTTGTAGCGTCATACCCAAGAAGACTCGAGGCTGTAATCGCTGCCAAAGGATCTTCAACAAAGTACTGAGTAAAGGGTCTGAATATTTATGTAAATGTGATATTTCAGTTATTTTTTTTGCAATAAAACGGTTTTTGCTTTGTCATTATGAGGTATTGTGTGGAGATTGATGAGGGGAAAAAGCTATTTCATCCATTTACGATGAGGCTGTGAACGTAACAAAATGTGGAAAAAGTCACAGGGTCTGAATACTTTCTGAATGCACTGTATACAACATCTCTATATGAATTTACCGTTTGACAACGTCCATCCGGCTTTGAGGTTGCTGTTCGTGATGCTCTGTAAAGCCAGCTTGAACACAGAGCTTGTCAATTGATTTATGATCTGCCCCAGGTTCAAGGTTGAGGTGAAAGGTACCCTGACATTCCTTCTTAATCAAATTCAGAAGCAATTCAATCACATGCAGTTGCTCTAAAAGGTATTAATCTGATCTCCAGCGATTTGTAAAGGCTCTGGCCCGTGCACTGCATGTTTAAAGAAGAGTACAGACGTGTCACACAGCACAGTCATGTCTTTTCACCGCTATATTGGAATATCACATCCGAAATGCACGTCATAGATAAATATATTTAAAACGTGTGAAATATATGTGAAATACGTGTGAAATAAATATGAAATACTGTATGTGATTGAAAGGTTGAAAAGCATTATCGGAGGCTAGTGTAAGTCGACTACTAAGCGATACACTTTTCTAACTGCTCACTTCGATCTCAGTCAGTCCCCATGCCCAGAGAATATTTCCCTAAGCTATTCCCCCTCCTACACGTCCACTCTCTTCGAGCGCGTGACGTTTGAAAGTAAGATCAGTAGAGGCAGATTGTCTTCAAGCCTGTCTAGGTGTTGTATCCCCAGATGACCTCTTCACACAGGCCAGCGAGCGGTGTCAGAGACTCAGGAGACCATCACATTTAGAACAGACAACTTTGGGAAAGGAAGGGGAGGAAGGGGAAGAAGGATCAAAGTCTTTGGAAGTTAACTCTCCTTTAAATGAAGATTAAGCTGTTTGTCAAAGGAAGGCATGGTACGATGAACGATTACATCTTTTTTCTCATCCACTCTCCACTTACCTTCTCTCTCTTTCTTCCTCTCAGCGGGGAGTTTTTGGGGATGTCAAATGACACTTAAAAAAAAACTTTTTAGACGAAATGGAAGACTACAGTTGCAAGCTCTCTTCACATACACTGCACAAAACATTAAGAACACCTGATCTTTCCATGACATAGACTGACCAGGTGAATCCAGCTGAAAGCTATGATCCCTTATTGATGTCGCTTGTTAAATCCACTTCAATCACTGTAGATGAAGGGGAGGAGACAGGTTAAAAAAGGATTTTAAGCCTTGAGACAATTGAGACATGGATTGTGTATCTGTGCCATTCAGAGGGTGAATGAGCAAGACAAAAGATTTAAGTTCCTTTGAACTGGGTATGGTAGTAGGTGCCATGCGGACCGGTTTGTGTCAACAACTGCAACGCTGGGTTTATCACGCTCAATAGTTTCCCGTGTGTATCAAGAATGGTTCACCACCCACAAGACATTCAGACAACTTTACACAATTGTGGGAAGCGTTGAAGTTAACATGGGCCAGCATCCCTGTGGAGCACTTTCGACACCTTGTAGAGTCTTTTCCCGACAAATTGAAGGCTGTTCTCAGGGCAAAAGGGGGTGCAACGCAATATTCAAAAGGTATTCCTGATGTTTTGTATACTCAGTGTATATTCTACTGCATGCTACTACAGTAGGTCACAGAGAGGGTGCTTTGCACCCCAATCATCTCCCACAATAACTCTGCTGTGTCACAGCAGTATACATGTAGTAATTACAACTAATTGTGTGACAGCAATTATTGCTGCACAATTTGTCTGTCTGTTGATTCAGTCTGCCAAACAGATGCTAATGATGTGTCATTATGACATCATATCGAGCACATTGTTGACACATTGTTGAATACGATAGGGGCACAGAACCACAATGGGGCAACTATTAAGTCCATATCAAGGCTGTTCTATGATAATGAAATGTTTGCATGCGGTTAATACTTGTGTGCGGACAGTTATTGTTCGTTTCTCACAAAACTCTAAACTCAAAATTCTAATGATAGACCTCTCTCTATGTCAGGGGTCCTCAATGGCATTAATCTGTGGGCCGATTGTTTCTTGAGCGGATGGTCTGGGAGCAGGAACATAATTATAAATCATTTTAACACTGCAAATTGTCTGCAAGAAGCCCAAACAGATAATATTTGACAAAAACATAATGATTTCAAATCTTGATTACACTAGAATATGATCACATATGCCTCTTTATTTATGTGTGGGAATACTTGGGAAAAGAGTTCCTGAATTAAAATCAGTTTGAGATGATTTCCTGGTGATTTTACAGTCTTTTATGTTCAACAGCGAAAATGATAAATTATTGGCCTGTGGGTCGCCTATTAGGGAAACCTGCTCTATGTCAATGAAGGACAGCCACTTACTGGGCATAGAGATGACCCACTGGGCAAAAACTGGTTGAATCGACATCATAAAATAAATAAATAAATGTGATGACGTTGAATCAACTTTGAAAATGGATTTGCAAAAAGTAATCAACATAAGGGAATTGTTAATTTTTTCACCTAACTAAATCCAGTGACATGGTGATTTTTGTTATTGTTGATTTCACGTTAGTTGACAACTCAATCAAATGTAAAACTAGATGTTGAAATGCCTTCCAGTTGGAAGGAGCTTCAATATGGCCATGAATATAGCATAGGGGAGGTTATGATCATCGTTCACATAACAACTGATATCACAAACTGTCAGAAAATAGTTTGTGTCCTGACGAGCTAGCTGACATACGCCGCAAGCCTTCGAGATAAACGGAAAAGCTTAAATATCAAAACTTTGAATTACTTTGAACTTTGAATTATTAAGAAAAACTGGTGACAGTAACTGTATTCCTTGATCAGTCACTGATTTAATGGCAGCACTCAATTCAATACAAATCCCCAATTGAAGCGTGATCACTGATGAGCAACCAGAAATTGTCAAAATATCCATTCTAATTGGCCACTGGAGAGTTCTGTCTTAATCTCTACGTGACTGCCACACTGTTCCATCGGACCCGCGTTAGTGTCACAATCGATGACCGATACGTGTCACAGAGCCCCCAATCGATACTAAACACATATACTCTCTTGGAAGACATGGTGGCGGCATCTTGTTAGAATTGAGTTGTACAGGGATAACCTACTCTCGCTACAGACCTGCAGAGCCAACAGGGTTTAATAAAGGAATGTTAGGGGTTTAGTTAATTTGATGCGTGATTAGAAGAGCCCCTCCTGTTATTGGTGGACTCGGGGAGAGGGCGGGCTGTCTGGCAGTGACATTGGTTATGTCATGTAATGAGATTTGTAGGCAGGCCCACAGGCCAAACTGAAGGACAATGACAGAAGATTGAATTGAAAGTGGCTGTCTTGAGGAATAGACTGGGGTGGTAATGGTACTAGTCTATGCAATGCACATTTTGACTATATACAGTATACTAGTATGGGTACAAAAATACCAGGCTCTGCTGCACACATTTGTGACAGTTCAGGTGCCTACTGTTGTCAAATGAAACAAAATGATACTGAGAACACTACATTCAAGTACTAGATAGTCAGTGTGCTGTGGCTGGAGGCATTATGTTGCTACCAATCATATAAGTAGCAACGGTCATCGAAATAGTAAAAATGTTTTAAAAACAATTCTAATAAATGCAACAGTTGGACAATGGATGAAGATGCTCCAAACTCATAACTTTTTTTTTATAATCCATTAGATATTGACTGAATTATATATAGCATTAAATATTTTATAGGCAAGGACAATGGAGTTGGAGTTGAACAATGGCGTTCAGGTATTTCATTTATTGTCAAATGTATTTATTTCTTAGAATGAACTCATATACATTTTCTTATTGTATCAGGTATTTTTTATATATGTTGTGTTAAAATAAATTATATGTGTCTAATTTGCGTGAATACACCTGGTGTATTTGCATATATGAAACATTAACATAAATGGGTGGAACAGGGCTCTGTCTAACGTATCTGCACTCACCTGTGCTGTCTAGACTGACTCATTAATTACTGTCGTTTTCACATTCTCTTGCATAATTCAACAATTGTGTCAATAGCAGGATACCCTCAGATTAAAAATCAACATGCTTGGCTCTAGATTACACCTATCCAATCTACTTTACATTGTTTGCGAGATTAGACATAATATCACTATAATCCGAGTGTTCATAATCGGAAGTTGCTTTCATTTCAGCACATCTAATTTGTAAACATTTAGACTGTACTAAACGATTACTTTGTTCATTTGCACATAAAAGGAACGTTCTCTTTCTTCTCTTTCTTGTGATGTAAGTGTCGAGACGGGGCGTTATATCCCCGACAACACTTTAGCGCTCTTATAGATACAACAGAAGGATACTGTATTCAATTGAGCCCATTTCAGCCATTACCAGGGTATGTTTGACAGGTCATTACAAACAGGTCATTACAAGAGTATGAAAGAGTCACAGGAGCAAAATGAAATCAATCAGTCATGTGAGATTAAAGTTACAAGTCTATTTTGCACCCCTCAAACACAGGAAAGAGATGGCTGAAGAAGACACATCCTCACATGGGCGGGGCATATTTTTATTTTATTTTTTAGTTCACCTTTATTTAACCAGGTAGGCCAGTTGAGAACAAGTTCTCATTTACAACTGTGACCTGGCCAAGATAAAGCAAAGCAGTGCAACACAAACAACAACACAGAGTTACACATGGAATAAAGAAACGTACAGTCAATTACACAATAAAAAAAGTCTATATATATACATATAGATATGTGTGTATGTGTCTATTGCAAGCCATTCAAATTCCAAATTCCATACAGTTATTCTTGTGTAAAATTGATGAGAGATTAACATGCTATACAACTTTGAACAAAGAAAGGGGAACTGTGATTTACAGTGGATTTACATAAGCATCTACAGTGAGGGAAAAACGTATTTGATCCCCTGCTGATTTTGTACGTTTCCCCACTGACAAAGAAATGATCAGTCTATAATTTTAATGGTAGGTTTCTTTGAACAGTGAGAGACAGAATAACAACAACAAAAAATCCAGAAAAACACAAGTCAAAAATGTTATAAAATGATTTGCATGTTAATGAGGGAAATAAGTATTTGACCCCTCTGCAAAACATGACTTAGTACTTGGTGGCAAAACCCTTGTTGACAATTACAGAGGTCAGACATTTCTTGTAGTTGGCCACCAGGTTTGCACACATCTCAGGAGGGATTTTGTCCCTCTCCTCTTTGCAGATCTTCTCCAAGTCATTAAGGTTGAGGCTGACGTTTGGCAACTCGAACCTTCAGCTCCCTCCACAGATTTTCTATGGGATTAAGGTCTGGAGACTGGCTAGGCCACTCTAGGACCTTAATGTGCTTCTTCTTGAGCCACTCCTTTGTTGCCTTGGCCGTGTGTTTTGGGTCATTGTCATGCTGGAATACCCATCCACGACCCATTTTCAATGCCCTGGCTGAGGGAAGGAGGTTCTCACCCAAGATTTGACGGTACATGGCCCCGTCCATCGTCCCTTTGATGCGGTGAAGTTGTCCTGTCCCCTTAGCAGAGAAACACCCCCAAAGCATAATGTTTCCTCCATGTTTGACGGTGGGGATGGTGTTCTTGGGGTCATAGGCATCATTCCTCCTCCTCCAAACATGGCGAGTTGAGTTGATGCCAAAGAGCTCCATTTTGGTCTCATCTGACCACAACACTTTCACCCAGTTGTCATCTGAATCATTCAGATGTTCATTGGCAAACTTCAGACGGGCATGTATATGTGCTTTCTTGAGCAGGGGGACCTTGTGGGCCCTGCAGGATTTCAGTCCTTCACGGCGTAGTGTGTTACCAATTGTTTTCTTGGTGACTATGGTCCCAGCTGCCTTGAGATCATTGACGAGATCATTGACAAGATCCTCCCGTGTAGTTCTGGGCTGATTCCTCACCGTTCTCATGATCATTGCAACTCCACGAGGTGAGATCTTGCATGGAGCCCCAGGCCGAGGGAGATTCCAGCCTTGTGTAGGTCTACAATCTTGTCCCTGACATCCTTGGAGAGCTCTTTGGTCTTGGCCATGGTGGAGAGCTTGGAATCTGATTGATTGATTGCTTCTGTGAACAGGTGTCTTTTATACAGGTAACGAGCTGAGATTAGGAGCACTCCCTTTAAGAGTGTGCTCCTAATCTCAGCTCGTTACCTGTATAAAAGACACCTGGGAGCCAGAAATCTTTCTGATTGAGAGGGGGTCAAATACTTATTTCCCTCATTAAAATGCAAATCAATTTATAACATTTTTAACATGCGTTTTTCTGGATTTTGTTGTTCTTATTCTGTCTCTCACTGTTCAAATAAACCTACCATTAAAATTATAGACTGATCATTTCTTTGTCAGTGGGCAATTGTACAAAATCAGCAGGGGATCAAATACTTTTTTCCCCTCACTGTACATTTCCTACTGCACTGTTGACATTGTAGCAATTATCATGACATTACCCATAAACCCCCATCCTTAGGTACTGCCTCTTATGACTAACAAGCATCCTAAGTCAGGGTTCATGGAGTTATTTAACAAGGTCTGCATGTCCTACTCCCTGTGGTGTGTGTGTGTGTGTGTCAGGTTGAATCTTAGTTCAGCAGGTCACAGCACACTAGGGAAAGACTCATGTAATATTCAAAAAAGCCCCATGAATGCTTTATTTGCCAGAGAAAATGTGCATGCATCTGTGAAAATGCAGAGTGTGAATTAGCATATATGGGCATGATTACCCAAGTTCTAAGGCTGTGTTTACACAGGCAACCCAATTCTGTAATTTTTTCCCACTGATTGGTCTTTTGACCAATCACATCAGATCTTTTCACAACAGACTTTTTTTCAGAGCTGATTGGTCAAAAGACCAATTAGTGAAAAAAGATCTGTATTGGGCTGCCTGTGTAAATGCAGCCTATTTGTGTTAGATGTGTAATGTGAATTGATCAGCCATATCATCATAGGGACTACTGAGTATGACTATATGACATTTATGTATTGTAATTAGACTTCCCTGTTCAAAAAGATTCAAGGACATTAAGCACAGAAATTCTGATAAGAATTTCTCACTGCATTAACACTCATGTCACATCGACTTCTTCAGTGTCCCTACTACTGTACCTAGACACAACTCCTCTTCACCAGTGTCCTTGTGTTCCTTCATCCGCTACAGTTCACTAGAGTGAGGTCTCACCTTTAATTAGTTGACTTTGCTGCCAAAAAATATTCTCCGCTCTCCTATAATTGAATGTGAAGTCAAACACCACTCTGTAATGTGTACTCATTAACGGTATTTATGATATTCATGAGCCTCCATGGTCTAAGAGAAATCGCTCATCACAGACTGAGGGTACGTCCCAAATGGCACCCTTTCCCCCTATATAGTAGATTAATTATGACCAGGGCCCGTAGGGTGCCATTTGGGATGCGGCCCACCTTGCTCATGAGGATGAGGAGCCATTTTGAATATACACTCATTTGTCATCCATCCCCTTCTGTTCCATCAATGCTTTCCTCCGGCTCCACAACAATGACAAAAAGCACTCAACAGCAATACAACACCATGAATCACTACGCCACAGAACTCTATGATCGCTTACTCGAGATGCGGACAATTTAGCAGAAAATAGCTATGAATTGAAACCTACAATCTTAAAAGTTTGCAGTATGCACACGTAGATAAATTACAAAGTATCTTTGTGATACAGGTTGTCTATCATATTATGCTACAGATTCTGTGGAGGGTTGAAGAAGTGACGTTGTATGTACTGTACTGTGTACACAGCCGAAGGTGCTGAGAGTGCCTCGTTAAAATGTTCCACATAGTTCATCCATCATAAAAACCACAAAGGATGAGATCAATAATAACCCACTGTACACTTGAATCAAAATCTAATCCTATCTCTTCCCTTGTGCCCTCCTAAAGACCAAACCAGAGCTACAGTGAATCCAGCCATCATTGGAAACAAAACAACACTGTGGTCACAATGAATAACCCATATGGTAATGAGGCTTGCAGAGATCCTGCTGACAAGTACAATCTAATTGAGTCTCTGAGGAGTATATTGCCATTGCACTTTCTGAGTGAACCGCACCACAAAGGGAAAAATAAGTACTGGGTAGATTCAGAATGACATCATCTCTAAAAGTTGGAAAGAGAGTAGACATTTTTGTGAGATTTGATGGTTTGCAGTAGTCTACAGTTCAAGTGTCACATACGTAAGTGCGTGCACAAATGTACGCACGCACGCACGCACACACGCACACACGCGCACACACACACACACACACACACACACACACACACACACACACACACACACACACACACACACAGTCTACGGTCTACAGTAGATGGAGCTGTTGTCCTGGTCTATTGAACCAGATGAAGACTTTACACAATCTAACAGCTGTTTGTGTCAACCTCCCTCAATGTACAATAAAACAGAACTCCTTCAGCAACATATCAGCTGGTTGTTACAGATGTAGGATATTAATTTGGGTCAGTTTCCTACTGCAGGGTAATAATCCTACAGCAACCGGAAATGAAAAATGTCATCTGGTTGTTAGAAACAAGTCAGTATCTTTCTTCGTAGGGTTATCAAATCATTACGATTGATAAGGATGATAAATCAATCAATCAAATGTATTTAGAAAGCCCTTTTTACATCAGCAGTTCTACAGATACTCAGCCTAAAACACCAAAGAGCAAGCACATCTGCATTGTATCTGCAAACGTCTCTTAATCACTTTTTTAAAGATATAAATTGCTGAAATAGTTTCACTTGACAATACCACTACCGTTTATTACTATATGATTGCTATATGATTGGGTGCAGTCATATAAGTTGACTAGACTCTGTAGATAGAGAAACTGCTACTAGCTAATCATATCAACACTGTTTTCCCTTTGGTAAGACATCTGTATTGAATGAAGTGTTGGGGAGTAGTGAACTACATGTAGTCATTAAATTACATTATGCTGTAGCTTTTTTCCATGTAGCGGTGTTGCTAACTACTGGAACTACACACTACTTTTTTTTGTTGCAAAAAATTGAATAAAAGATGGGTGAAGTAGACAAGAATTTCCTTTCTTTTTCGACATCAGACCTGCCTAATTCTCACCTGAAACATCGTTTTTGTGTTTAAAACCCCCATGAGTCGATTGACGCACCGGTGTGTCAATCTAAGTAACATAATAAAGGAATACCATCGAAATCTGTCAGTTTAAGCTAGAGATATCAGTTTGGGCTACAAACTAATATGATACCACTGTGGAAAGGGGAGATTTTGCTCCATTTTGCTCTGAGACCCCCACAAGTGTCACGGGAGTCGTCTGAAGGTAACCGGCACCGGTTTAAAAATGTATGGAGGTAGTTTTGTGCCTACTCAAAAAAGGGGTTAAATATGTGTAAAAAATAACCCTAAATATTTCCTAAGCTTTCTTATATCTCCTAGATATATTGAATTGAATTTATTTTGGGCAACATACATATACAACAAAATGTACAATGTGGACCCAGAGGATATCACTTGAAAGAATTAATTCAAACACTTGTTTCCAAAGTGGTCCTCGATGGTAAAAACAATAACACATAATGATTAAAAGACAAGACAAAATTACACAAAACCATAAATACATTCATTTATATTGACATCCTAAAAAGTGGCACTATTCACTGCACTTCTCCCTAACCTTAAAAATCAACCATATTCAATTCACATTAAAACAATCTATTAATTGCACGATCATTTAAGATGTCAAACACATGATTAAATTTAAGTTACTCCACTCTGAACTCCACAGGCAACAAGCCCACCTCCTGGAACTCCTGTACCCTATGTGGGTCCTAGGGGGGACATTCAGCATATACCTGATAACATTATTTTGCATGACCTGCATTCTCTTTTTCTGCTTTTTTGATAGCCTACTATACCAAGCAGAGCAGGCATAATCAAAATGACACTGAATCAAGGTTGAGACAAGCAGTTTCTTAACTTTAATGTCAAAATATCTAGCGTTACGATATAAACATTTCAATTTCTTTGCCATTTTAGAAAGAAATTTAGCAGCAATCAGGTTTCCAGAAAGGGATTGATCTAGGGACACACCAAGATAAGATACACTTGTTTTAGATTCAATCTCCTTGCCTGCACAGTTTACCGTTATCTTGTCAGCCCTAAGCAATCTACGTTTTGTTCCAAACAAAATCGATTTAGTTTTTCCCCAAATGTAGTGACAATTTGTTGTCAGACAACCAATCTCTTACAAAATGCAATTCCTTACACAGGGTCTCCTCTATGTAAATTGTATCCTTCCCTGATACCAGTATGGCTGAATCATCAGCATAAAGCAGGAGTTTGTGCTTTACTGTATCTGGCATATCATTAACGTATATAAGAAATAAGAGAGGCCCTAAAATGTATCCCTGCGGTACTCCACAGGATATTTCTTTGGCCTCTGACAGAACATCACCAACATTACATACTTGTGTTCTGTTGGTCAGATAAGACCTAAACCAATTCACTGATACATAATTTAGAACCATGCATTACAGTTTCATCAGAAGAATATCATTGTCCACAGTGTCAAAAGCTTTCTGCAAGTCTAACATGACCATACCTGTATAGTTCCCCTTCTCACTTTCCTGCTTAATGTGCTCAAAAAGGTGGATATGGCAAGTATAAGAGGAATGAGCTGTTCTAAAGCCAGATTGTAGTTCATAAAGAAGTTTGTGCTTAAGAAGGTATCCCTCAAGTTGATTAAAAACGAATCTCTCAACAACTTTGAATGAGGTGCTGAGGATTGACACAAGCCTGTAGTTTCCTACATTTGTTTTACTGCTCTTCTTGTGGAGTGGAAACACCCGGGCTGTTTTGAGATCCTTGGGAAATGTACCACTACTAATAGAAAGGTTTACAATGTGTGTTATCATTTCAGCAGTGACACAAGCACTATCCTTTATGAATCTTGCAGGAAGGTTATTCAGCCCAATTGATTTGTTTGTGCTCATTACATAGTAGATTGGAAACTTTGTCCTCTGCTACCATGCACAGCTCAAACAAATAATTTGTGATACCTTTGCTATGGTAAAAGTTGTTAAAGAAAGACTGGCCATAGTGTCCAGAGAAGGTGGGTAACTTCTTAACCAGAGATGAGGCTATAGTGGTAAAAAATATTGTTAAAATTGTTTGCAACCTTTGCCTGGTCATAGTATAAAACATCATCAATATCCAGGCCAATACTACAGGATTTTACCTTACGGGAGTTTTTGAGCCAATGTCCTTTAAAATTTGCCACAGTTTACGAGGCTGATGTAAGTTGTCATTAATGGCGTTTACATAATGTTGGGATATGTCCTTATCCATTTTGTATCTTGCCTGGTTTCTACAGTTAATATAACCATCATAATCTTGTTGTAGATTTGTCCTTCTGAATCTGGCCAGGAAGCGACCCCTTTTCCTTATGAGGTCAAAGATCACAGAAGTGATCCATTTCCCTGACTGCTGTTTGATTCGAATTTGTTTTATCGGAGCCAGAGAGTCGAGTGCAGACAGATACAGATCTTAAAAAAAATACAAAGCTTGATCAACATCATCACAGTTTTGTTCATGAGACCGATCCAAAATTCCAAGTACTTCTATAAAACGTTATTTTGAGTATTGTTTCATAGACCGTACCTTCATGTATTTATTACCTGGCTCTAGAAGCATTTTTGGTTTCTTACGGGTACAGTAGGTTACCATATGATCACTAAAACCAATATTTAAGACTCCTGACTGACAGACGTTCTCTTGATCTGATACAATAATCAAATCCAAAGTTGATTTACTGTCAATACACACCCGGGTTGGCTCAACAATCTGTTGGCACAAATCTTCAAAACCTTGTTCTTTAGGATTTCTTTTTTGACTGTCTTTATAGCCATTTATGAATGTGTTATTCAATGCGTTTCTCTGGACTATAATAGTAAAGACCAAACTCATTAATTTATCAAATAATTTAAACAGATTTTTTGTATACGTAAAGGGGTCCTAAAATTCTAAATCAAATAGTTAAATTATCCATAGTATGACCTTAGTATGATCTTAAAACAATTCCATATGTCAGCTTACATACAGTTTACATACTGTACATGCGATGACGTTGAATCAACAAGGAAAATTCATTGGATTTGCAAAAAGTCATCAACGTAAGGGCATTGTCTTTTTCTCACCCAACCTTTAACCTAAATCCAATGACATGGTGATTTTTTGTTGTTGATTTCACCTTGAATTCACGTTAGTTGACCACTCAACCAAATTTAAATCAAAACTAGACGTTGAACTGACTGACGTCTGTTCCCAGTCAGAGCCTATAACATTTCTGATTAGGAAGTGATAGCTTTATAGATATGAAAACCTTTGCAAAGTAACTTTAGTTAAGTAAGCTATATTTTTCTTAAGGGTAGCTTTAGTGTAGCTTGGTAAACTATATTTTCAGAGTAGCTGTGAAACAAGCAAACATTGTGAATGAATGATACGACTCATCTAATTTCACCAGTCTATATCATCATCATACCATCCTCATGGGGCCACCCATATGTAAAATGGATGCATGCATGACTGTAAGTCACTCTGGATAAAAGCATCTGCTAAATGACATATTTCAATGAAATTACGCTGAATCAATGTGGAAAAGACGTTGAATTGACGTCTGTGCCCAATGGGATATAACTGAGTGCTTCCTCTAAAAAGCAGACAATATCATCTTCCATTATCCTTCAGGGACACATATACTGTAGCCTACCTTGCTGATGTGTGATATTAGTCTTTTGAAAAGCGAGCAGATCTCCTTTGATGGTAAGTCTCCGTGCCCGATATCTTTCCTATATTGACCGAGGTGAAGAGGTGATGTTTTCCTTTCATTTATTAATGTTGAACTTTACCTGCAATGTTATGTTCTGTCTCTTGGGATTCCACCTTGCCTGGGCGGATTATTCATTACATCAATTGGGTTTCCATGGTTCCTGCCCTCGAAGTGGGATTTGAAGGCTTAAGGATAATATGGGAACCACAGTTGCAAAGATACTATAGGTGTTTTATTTGACATTTTGCTTGAGTAGGAAGGAATTCAGATTGGGGTAATTGTGTTCAGCATCTTCATTGGGATGTTACGCATCTAACCGTTCAACCTGTTCAGTTTGATTGTCAAGAGCAACAATAACATAACATTGACTTGTATATACATTTTAAGGGTGCTCCATACATTCAAATATTTCCTTAAATTATTATGTGACCATATTTTCATTCATAATTTGTAAAGGAAAGACTAATTAGTTCATGATTTTTAGACGAATAGCATATGCAGTTCTTTAAGTGAAGGTTGTCGGTGCTGTATGAAAACCTTAGTTTTGTTCTTCAAATATATTTCATTGGAGAGTGCACACACAGGGCCGGCTCAAGCCTTTTGGGGGCCCTGAGCGAGATTTCCTCTTGACGGCGGAGAGAAAAAGTTAATTTTAAAAGTTAATTTCCCGCAATTCTACAAATATTTCCATGGGGCGGAGAAAGAATATATTGCAATTGTATAACAGATTTTATGCAATATTACTAATTTTGCCATGGGGCAGAGATAC
Organism: Salmo trutta; assembly: GCF_901001165.1. NCBI lineage: Eukaryota > Metazoa > Chordata > Actinopteri > Salmoniformes > Salmonidae > Salmo > Salmo trutta. The sequence goes on from NC_042960.1 coordinate 9,453,279, forward strand.
AGTTGCCCTGTGTGGCCATGATTACTACAAGTTTAGATAGCTGGCTAGACTAACTACCTATCAAAAAATTGACATGGCTAATTGTCAGCTAATTGAGAGACATAACAAGAGACAAACAGCTGATGCGCCAGTAGCTGGAACGGAGCGAATGGAATGGCATCAAACACATGGAAACCATGTGTTTGATGTATTTGATACCATTCCACCTATTTCGCTCCAGCCATTACCACGAGCCCGTTCTCCTCAATTAAGATGCCACCAACCTCCTGTGTGTTGCACAACCACATTTTCGAAATTACACCTGGTGTGTTCTACTATTCTTACTCTCAATAGTAAGTTGAGACCCAACTGAGTTCCTATTATCTCTTTTCAAACAAAATTGTGCTTTTTTTATATTACATCTTTTGGGGTCAGGGGCCTGTCATGGCAAATAATGTCCCCCTCTACTAAACTATTAGTGTCCGTTGCTATATCAACAGGGTGGGGACCTAATGATTTGAATTTTGGAGATCATTACAGCCTCAATGCCGTTCTTTTCATCGTCGCTATGCAAACAAGGCTGATTTCCGCGACAATTTCGCTGTTTAAACAAGTTTTGTTTAGATAAGAAAATGAAAACATTAAGTCAAACTACTTTTGGGTACCTTGTTAACATTAAAACATGACATCCATGGCTTAAACGTTGCTACGTTTCAGAAATGGCAAAGAAAACGTGTAATCTGCTTGACACATTAAAGTTACTTACCTTACAGCTCATTTCCACTCCATTCATATGCAAATCAGTTTAATTCATACACTGGCTTGTCTGGCTGTCATGTTTTTATTTTAACCGGCCCTTCCCTTATCTACACTGAAATAATTTCAGCAGTCCTCTATTATGATCATTTGTTTTCTATCTCGCATAGCTCATTAGTACACACTTGTGGTTGAATATACACTACTGTTCAAAAGTTTGGGGCCACTTAGAAATGTCCTTGTTTTTGAAAGAAAAGCACATTTTTTGTCCATTAAAATAACATCAGATTGATCAGAAATACAGTGTAGACATTGTTAATGTTGTAAATAACTATTGTAGCTGGAAATAGCAGATTTTTATGGAATATCTGCATAGGCGTACAGAGGCCCATTATCAGCAACCATCACGCCTGTGTTCCAATGGCACGTTGTGTTAGCTAATCCAAGTTTATCATTTTAAAAGGCTAATTGATCATTAGAAACCCCTTTTGCAATTATGTTAGCACAGCTGAAAACTGCTGTTCTGATTAAAGAAGCAATAAAACTGGCCTTCTTTAGACTAGTTGATTATCTGGAGCATCAGCATTTGTGGGTTCGATTACAGGCTCAAAATGGCCAGAAACAAAGAACTTTCTTCTGAAACTTGTCAGTCTATTCTTGTTCTAAGAAATGAAGGCTATTCAATGTGAACATTTCCAAGAAACTGAAAATCTCATACAACGCTGTGTACTACTCCCTTCACAGGACAGTGCAGAATAGAAAGAGGAGTGGGAGGCCCCGTTGCACAACTGAGCAAGAGGACAAGTATATTAAATTGTCTAGCTTGAGAAACGGACGCCTCACAAGTCCTCAACTGGCAGCTTCATTAAATAGTACCCACAAAACACCAGTCTCAACTTCAACAGTGAAGAGGAGACTCTGGGATGCTGGCCTTCTAGGCAGAGTTGCAAAGAAAAAGCCATTTCTCAGACTGGCCAATAAAAAGACAAGATTAAGATGGGCAAAATAACACAGACACTGGACAGAGGAAGATTGGAAAAAAGTGAGATGCAGAAAAAATGAAAATATGCTGAAGTGCTTGACACCATCTGTCAAGCATGGTGGAGGCAATGTGATGGTCGGGGGTGCTTTGGTGGTGGTAAAGTGGGAGATTTGTACTGGGTAAAAGGAATCTCGAAGGAGGAAGGCTATCACTCCATTTTGCAACGTCGTGCCATACACTGTGGATGGCGCTTAATTGGAGCCAATTTCCTCCTACAACAGGACAATGACCCAAAGCACAGCTCCAAACTATGCAATAACTATTTAGGGAAGAAGCAGTCAGCTGGTATTCTGTCTATAATGGAGTGGCCAGCACAGTCACCGGATCTCAATCCTATTGAGCTGTTGTGGGAGCAGCTTGACCGTATGGTACATAAGAAGTGCCCATCAAGCCAATCCAATTTGTGGGAGGTGCTTCAGGAAGCATGGGGTGTAATCTCTTCAGATTACCTCAACAAATTGACAACTAGAATGCCAAAGGTCTGCAAGGCTGTAATTGCTGCAAATGGAGGATTCTTTAACGAAAGCAAAGTTTGAAGGACACAGTTATTATTTAAATTAAAAATCATTATTTATAACCTTGTCAACGTCTTGACTATATTTCCTATTCATATTGCTACTAATTTCAAGGACATTTCTAAGTGACCCCAAACTTTTGAACAGTAGTCTATTGTAGGTCCTAGGATACCAAAATGAATAATGTGGAACAAATAAATACCATCAAAGAATACCTTACAATTTACAATAATGAACACCTTGTGAAACCGCTGTGCAAACCAACCTGGCAATATTTAAGATTTTAATCCATAAACTTTGATCGTTTTTGGTATAGTTGTGTCATTAATTTTTTTTCACAGATTTTTTGTGCACTCACATGGCAATCATAGAATAAAATACTGAATTCTGGTGTGTGGAATATAGAGGAAGGGGTTGCTGTGTGGGTGGGAGGTTCTGCCTGTCACTTGTTCTCAACAGGCAGCCAGTCTCATAAGGGGGACTTGAAGAGGCAGACTGCAAAGTCCAGGCACTGCTGTTCTCTTTGTATTTGCAGTGCTCGTGTTTTTAGTTAATCTGTGTATCTCACAGGTTACACTTTACTGTGAGAACATTTGTTGGATTAGTGCAGTGTTATAAATGGTAGATATGTACTTTTCAACTCTTTTGGAAGGTATAGCCCACCTCAAGCTGGTCCCCCTCCGACTCAGAGCATAGAGAATCAGACTGATCCGAACTCACTGGTTCTGGTGGACGGGATACCTCCTGGGGGGCTCGAGCAGTTGATGGTCCTAAAGTAATTTGGAGAGGTAAATGGAAGAGGTACATTTTTAGAAGCTTAGCATAACTACCATTTTCTTGCTTTCTCAAATGTCTACCAAAGCTTAACATACTTTGTTTATTGGGCTTCATTGAAGTGTAGGGCGTCAGTGCTTTCAGTGGTCGACCGTCCAACTGCTCCAACTGTAGAAGATTGTTAGCTTCCACCCTAGGAAGACAAAGAGAAAAATATCAGTGTTAGGGAAACTAAAACTAGTTTCAGGTTATTTTGTGTGCAAATGCAAATAGTTATTATCTGAGATTTTTTATATTCACTTTATTAACAGCTAGGAGCGAAAGAGCAGGTTTCCCAGGACTCACCCTCCTTTTGTCCTTCTTCCAAACCAAGTAATTCGCCCGGATGTCATAGCACTTGGTCCCCTTCTTGACTCTGCTTCCGTGGCTCTCCTTCTGTTTCTCCTGCGCCTTGTCCATGTTTAGTCTCACCATGATTGATGACAAGAATACATGTAATTATGGTTCATATTGCAAATACATTTCTTACATATCTCTTGGAGGGCCAGAAAATAAATTAATAGCGGATCATTTTTACCTGGTCAAAAACCTCCACATCCTTCTCAGTCCGTGCCCTAGGTAGTACTCGAAAGCGTTCTGATCTGGTTCCACAACTTCCACCACATCAGGAGGGGTTTCAGTGATCTGAAAATATGTTATACCAGCGTTGGTTGTACATATCTAAGTCACCTAGTCAAGGGCATTTGGAATTACCATAATTGCTCACCCCTATCCATTTGATTGATCAGGTTTAACTTACAGCTAAACACCTCGATATGACAGATATATAACTATATCAGTTATATCATAATGGAGTCAATTATTTCAATTGAACCTTTATTTGATAAGTCAGTTAAAAACAAATTCTTATTTACAATGACAGCCTAGGAAGAGAACGACAGATTTTTACCTTGGCTGCTCGGGGAATCGAGCTAGCAACTCTTCAGTTACTGGCCCAACGCTCTTACCACTAGGCTACCTGCCACCCATGGAAGCCATGTGTTACACTGAACCCAAACTGGCTGCGCGCGTCCGCCGTCGTGCATAAATTAATTTCGTCCCCCCACACCAAACGCGATCACGACACGCAGGTTAAAATATCAAAACAAACTCTGAACCAATTACATTAATTTGGGGCCCGGTCGAAAAGCAATAAATATTTATGGCAATTTAGCTAGCTAGCTTGCACTTGCTAGCTAATTTGTCCTATTTAGCTAGCTTGCTATTGCTAGCTAATTTGTCCTGGGATATAAACATTGAGTTGTTATTTTACCTGAAATGCCCAAGGTCCTCTACTCCGACAATTAATCCGCACATAATACGGTCAACCGAATCGTTTCTAGTCATCTCTCTTCCCTCCAGGCTTTTTCTTCTCTTGACTTTATATTGCGATTGGCAACTTTCATAAATTAGGTGCATTACCGCCACTGACCTCGTTCGTTTTCATTCACTCACGTGACATCGCAGACGCTCGTTGGCGCGCGGGAGCAGTGTGGGTGCAATAATTGAATAACATTGATTTCTAAATATATTTTGCAGCCTATAAGATACCATTCCATTTACTCCATGCCCAACATTATTATGAGCCATCCTCCCCACAGCAGCCTCCACTGAACTATATGTATAGCTAGCAACTAGCTAAAGTTAGATGGAAAATGGTTATTCATATCTCAATCCGTCCAGTTATCTAATAGAAATGAACTGCTTAACGTTACCATGAATTGTGAATTTCTCTAAATGTTTCTCTAAATGTGCGCCTCTTGTCGAGATCAGTGGTGTCTTCATAGTACTTTGCCTGGTTGGAAATATATATATCTCCTCGAGAGATGCCATTGAAGTGCAAGCTACATACAAACAGAAAGCTGCAATAAAAGTTAGAGTAGCTTGCTTGCTAACTAGCTAGCCAACTGTTGGGTTGCGTCAATTCGAATCTGGTATTAGAACAAAATAGTCAGCACAGAGTAACTTCTGATTTCTTTGAACTTTAATTAATTCAATGATATATAAATGGTAAATATGATGTTTGTATATACGGGCTCACTGTGACACCACGCAGGGCAGACAGAGAACTAACTGTCACATCCAAAGTTCTTCTTTAATACTCTGATAGAGATAGTTCCTGCTTCAGAGCCGGCCTGTCAGTGTAGAGGCTGAGTGTGGTTTAGACTTACTCAGCCTATCGTAGGCGCACAGGCTGGTCCCAGCCTCCTGGCGCATCACTGTTGCCAAGCATAGTTGTCTTCTAGCTTATCTTCGTGTGTGTACCCGAGAGTCAGACACCCAAGGACAGTGTCTGTTTTTATGCTACAGTTAGGACAGTTTCTGCTTTTGTGCTACAGCTATCTTCCATTCTACCAGTCCCTCACGTACACATGTCCTTGAGTGATTCCACAACCAGGCAGTGTGTGTGTGTGTGTCATGAGTCTACTCAGCCTACGCTCCTACTACCCAGCAATATGCTACAGTTAGTCACATACACGGTCTCTTAGGACATAATAATCACACAAGCATGTAGCTTAACAAAACAATAAAACATATTGATACATATGCTGATATAAAAAGATAATTATACCTTACACAACGTAAGCTAAATAAAACTGTCTAGCTAGTCAGCAGGTTGTCACCATCAAAAACATCGTCCTCGGAGAGCAATAATAATTTTGCGCGGACTGAGCGAGCGTTTATGCAGTGAAATAGAACGAGAACTGCCAGCATCCTCCTTCCTTCGTGACCGCTACGAGGAAAAATGAGCCAAGCAACTAGCATAGCAATGGACGCTTTGGTTCATTACATAATCCGGTCAGAATGTTGCAAGTTCTAGCAACAGCCCTAGCAACAGAAGCTAGAACTAACTCATCGAATCCCATTGTGATGTAGTGGGGGACACTATTTGGCCAGGAGACACTATTTGGCATGACAGGCCCCCTAACGTCCGGGGGCCCTAAGCGACCGCTTATGCCTGGAGCCGGCCCTGCGTACATATACAGGATAGTCTGCATAGGCCTTGGTTTTTCACTAACATTTGCGAACATACCAATAGAAACCAAAAGCTACTTAAACCAAGGCAACCATGTATTACATTATGAGCAGGTAGAGAGATGAATCAATGGAACATTTTTATTTTATACCTGACTAAACATTCCACTTATTTGTTTCTTCCCTGCAGTGACCTTAGGAAAATGACTGAACGTTTCATTCTTCAGAAGCGTACGAGACACACATTATTTAAATATTGCTTTCCTAATCGAAAGGCTTTATGATTGGTTCTTGTCCAATGTGTGATGCAAGGAGGCATTCATCATTGCTAGACTGAGAACAAGGCACGTTTCACAAGCAATGCCTTCCCCATGGTTCAGCAGCCATGACATATTAATAAAAGCAAGGACAAACATGAGAATTTAAAAGCTTCTGTTTAGCTCTTCAGTAAAAGGCGGATAAGAGAAGGATGTAATGCAATTAAAAATTCAATACTCAAACTGAATTGGTTGAGTAATTGGTTTGCTACTCACTATTGACAGGTAGGCATACAGCAGAATGCTAATTTATTTGTATAGAATTCTACAACATGCAGTACCACTTCTAAAGGAAGAACTGTAGGATAAGGCAATAGTCCTAGACTGCGAGACAATTGAGTTCCATAATGTAATTAGCTGATTCTGTGAGAAAGGTTGACTTCTGTTCTGCAAAGGGAATACATATCTTATGCTATATGTCGTTAATAGTAGTCGGATTGCATATCATGAAAATAGCATTTCATATGAAAGAAATTAAGTATCTAGTTGGCTATTTGGAAAGATGCTCTACAATTGAATTGGGAAAACAGATGGAGCCAGGTGGTAAAAGCACGTAGCTGTATTCATTTATATCCACTAGATGGCACTGTGCGCAGTGTGTAAGATTGAGAGCAAGCAATTACACTGGAGAGCTGTTGAAATCCATTGTGGTTCCAACGCTACTTTAGATGGGTAAATAATACTTTTCATTTTACTCTTGTACCAGAATATATCATATTTTGCATCATCTGCAGTGTATAAGAGTTTGTTTTGTAATATTTATGCCAGATGGTCATGTTAGACTGTTGATACTTTCAGATTGACATGAGAAAGTTAGCTTCTCGCTAGCTGAATACCAGTGCTCTCAGAACCACGTTGTGAAGTTGATGATAACCTTATTTGAAGCGTGAGTAATTATCAGAATTACATTCTATTTCGTGTAAAGCTATAGGGTGTTGTATTTTGTTTCATTTTTAAATTGTAACTTATCTGTTGATGTGACATTTCCCCCAGTGCAGTATGGGTGAGATGAGGATCTACTGTTCCATGTGGTGTTAGGGTATCACCTGGACAGAGTGTTTGTAAGTATTCATATTGTTTTATGACAATATTTATTTTAACTTTTCATGCACAATGTCATTTTATTTATAGACATCTTGTACCCAGATATTTGAAATGTCAGAAAGTCCATTCTAACTGTGAACATTGCGGTCTTTGGGTTTTCTTGTGTTTTTCGATAGAAAGCAGAGCCACTACCATTTAAGCATTTCACTTTGTACTTATTGTACTCAGATTGTTTTTATGCTGATTTATTAACTTGATTGTGATTTAGACTGAACTTTACTTGATGGTGACTTCCCTTCTACATTATCCTATTTTAAATGTAAGATTCGGCAGAATAAACAGCCCCAAATTAGTTTGTGTCCTGTGCTGGGTTTACTTTCGCCAGGCTACACAGACCTATGAGTATTGTGGAATCTGCACTCCTTAAAATAATTTTTCTTCTGCAGTGAAAAACTGTTCATAGGGAGTTTGAGTGTTCATTTTGAGGGAGGAAGAGGAGGAAGAGAGGAAAAGGAAGGGAGGAAGAAGATTGTCAATGATTTCACTGCGTAGTTGATGATAGATTGGGAAGATCTCAATTGCATACTCCTCCCGTTCTCTCACCTCTCTACCCTTCTCCTCCAATGGGTTTTGAGAAGGAGACGATGGAGAGAACGCCAGATCATCCCATTGGCTAACAAGCGCCACGGCTAATTCAACTGACTTTTCCTCCACTTTATTTAAGTTTAAGTGCCTGTAGATTTGCAAATGCAAATTACTCCACCTGATAAATTCATTTCATTATGGTAGAACTGCATATCATGAGCCCTGACAGGCTAGTCAGGGGCTAAATAAGATTCATTTGATAAAGGTCGGGAAAGGTGACGCTAAAGCGCTTCATCAAACAGAAAAGGCATAGGGTATGTGTGTTTTACCCTTGGCTGAATATTGCTGCCAGCAATTCATTTAAATGTTGCAGCTATGTCTTCGCATCATATTAATTAACCAGTTGCTTTCACAGTCCGAATGGTTCTTTAGCGGAGATTATATGGCGGTACAAATTATCACCATTAAAACGCCGACGTAAGCCAAGTTTTGTCTGAAACCATATGTTGTCCCAGGGACACATCATGCCCGTGTTGTTGTCTTTTCTACTATTGTTGGAGAAAAGTTTCAAATTTCGTCACGCTGGCTGATTCTAATGAGGTGTAAAGTATTTTGGCACAGATGTGTGCTCTGTTGGAGCCACAACAATGTCGCCCCGTACCTTGAAGATCTTTGATGGGACTTTGATATTTGCATAGAGACACATGCTGTATGCTCAGTGAGTGAACACATGATAACTCACAAGGAACATTTGTTGGACCACTGACTGTGAAAAGAAAGCAGATTGAAGCTTCTTTCCTCTACGGCAGTCAGTGAGCTGTTCAGTTTTCACTTTCAAATTGTCACTGCTCGCAAATACAGCACATCCATCATTCTTCAACCTATGGACACGGAAAACAAGTTCTGTCATGCAGGAGATTCTCAGATTGCCGTGGGGATTTCAACATACTTTGATGCCACGCCAAAACACCACCTCTCATTCTCATGAAGATTTGTACAACAATATTAGCACCACAGCACTTCATGAGGATAGTGAAAATAGATCCCAACATGATGATTCCCACACAAGGCAGTGGATGGCATATACAGTAGATAAACAGATAGATGATCAATTTTAAAACACAGGACAACCACACATGTGGATAATGAGTTCCAAATGCATTTATCTTGATTTAACAAGGCAAGTCACTTAAGAAGAAATTCTTATTTTCAATGACAGCCTAGGAACAGTGGGTTAACTGCCTTGTTGAGGGGCAGAATGACAGATTTCTACATTGTCAGCTCAGGGATTTGAACTTGCAACCTTCCAGTTACAACTCCAACGCTCTAACCACTAGGCAATGCTGCCACCCCAATAACAGAGGATGACACAAAAAGATCTGAAAACGTATTTCCATTGTGGTCGTCTTGAATAAATGTCTCAAACATAACAGGCAGGCCTAGTCTACACAGTAGACCTAACCTACTAGGCAACTTAGGTTACAGATACAATAATAATGAATACAATATTTTACTTGTATAGCGCTTTTCAATTGAATCTCAAAGCCCATAAAAAGTTAAATAACAAACTAACAATGGAAAAGATTGAGCTTGAAAGTCTCAGTCGGCTTCAGATGAAGTTGAGGCAGTTTGAGCTGGAAAGGAAGTGGAGGTTCATTGGAGGTTCAGTGTAGGTTCAGTGGAGTTTCAGTGGAGTTTCAGCGTAGGTTCAGCATAGGTACCGTGTAGGTTCAGCGTAGGTTTAGCGTAGGTTCAGTGTAGGTTCAGCGGAAAGGGCACTGATGGGACAGCCAAGGAGAAACAAAGACAGTCTGAACATTCCTTGGACTTCCTCTGTTACCTCTTGACACAACATGCAGTCCTTGATGTAATACTTTCAAACAGATAAAACAAAAAGCTACATTATTTGAATCTAAACAGCCAGCTAGCTAGCTATCAAGACAAAAGATCGACATTTCATCACGATCTTGCAACTATGAGAGCCATGACTACAGGATATAGTGATCAATCTTTTCCAAAAAATACTGAGTGTACAAAACATTTGCCCTCAGAATAGCCTCAATTCGTCGGGGAATGGACTCTACAAGGTGTCGAAAGTTTTCCACAGAGATGCTGGCCCATGTTGACTCCAATTCTTCCCACAGTTGTGTCAAGTTGGCAGGATGTCACTTGAGTGGTTAACCATTCTTGATACACACGGGAAATTGTTGAATGTGAAAAACCCAACAGCGTTTTAGTTCATGAAACACTCAAACTGGTGCACCTGGCACCTACTACCATACCCCGTTCAAAGGCACTTTAATCTTTTGTCAATGTCTCAAACCTGTCTCCTTCCCTTCATCTTCACTGATTAAAGTGGATTTAACAAGTGACATCAATAAGGGATCATAGCTTTCACCTGGATTCACCTGGTCAGTCTATGTCATGGAAAGAGCAGGTGTTCCTAATGTTTTGTACACTCTGTGTATGTACAATATTTACAAAGCTCTCTGCCTAGGATACCTCACAGCGCCATGGCAACCACAGAATAATATCTGCAGATGACAGATTTTTCCCACAACAACAACCAGCCACTATATGTATGTTTGTAGTGATTGTGTCTCTCTCTGGGGGCCCATATACAGGAAGTGTAAATTGGGTTATTCAAAGGCTGGATGAGAATGATCTGTCCCCAGGCCTCTGTGGCCTCAGAGCAGCAGACCGTGTGTAAATGTCTGAGTCACTTCCTCTCTCTGGAGGCCTTAATGGAGCAACTTACACACTGAGATGGATGAGAAGGCCTTCAGCCAGCCATTCTCTATAGTCGATATACTATCACCAGACCAGACCAGAGGAGTTACTCACTCTGCCTGGCTCATCTACATGGTATACACGTGGAATGTACAGTGGGGGGAAAAAGTATTTGATCCCCTGCTGATTTTGTACGTTTGCCCACTTACAAAGAAATTATCAGTCTATAATTTTAATAGGAGGTTTATTTGAACAGTGAGAGACAGAATAACAACAAAAGAAATCCAGAAAACGCATGTCAAAAATGTTATAAAATTATTTGCATTTTAATGAGGGAAATAAGTATTTGACCCCTCTGCAAAACAGAGGCAAAACCCTTGGTGGCAAAACCCTTGTTGGCAATCACAGAGGTCAGACGTTTCTTGTCGTTGGCCACCAGGTTTGCACACATCTCAGGAGGGATTTTGTCCCACTCCTCTTTGCAGATCTTCTCCAAGACATTAAGGTTTCGAGGCTGACGTTTGTCAACTCGAACCTTCAGCTCCCTCCACAGATTTTCTATGGGATTAAGGTCTGGAGACTGGCTAGGCCACTCCAGGACCTTAATGTGCTTCTTCTTGAGCCACTCCTTTGTTGCCTTGGCCGTGTGTTTTGGGTCATTGTCATACTGGAATACCCATCCACAACCCATTTTCAATGCCCTGGCTGAGGGAAGGTTCTCACCCAAGATTTGACGGTACATGGCCCCGTCCATCGTCCCTTTGATGCGGTGAAGTTGTCCTGTCCACTTAGCAGAAAAACACCCCCAAAGCATAATGTTTCCACCTCCATGCTTGACGGTGGAGACGGTGTTCTTGGGGTCATAGGCAGCATTCCTCCTCCTCCAAACACGGCGAGTTGAGTTGATGTCAAAGAGCTCCATTTTGGTCTCATCTGACCACAACACTTTCACCCAGTTGTCCTCTGAATCATTCAGATGTTCATTGCCAAACTTCAGACGGGCATGTATATGTATTCTTGAGCAGGGGGACCTTGCGGGCGCTGCAGGATTTCAGTCCTTCACGGCGTAATGTGTTACCAATTGTTTTCTTGGTGACTATGGTCCCAGCTGCCTTGAGACAAGATCCTCCCGTGTTGTTCTGGGCTGATTCCTCACCGTTCTCATGATCATTGCAACTCCACGAGGTGAGATCTTGCATGGAGCCCCAGGCCGAGGGAGATTGACAATTCTTTTGTGTTTTTTCAATTTGAGAGTAATCGCACCAAATGTTGTCACCTTCTCACCAAGCTGCTTGGCGATGGTCTTGTAGCCCATTCCAGCCTTGTATAGGTCTACAATCTTGTCCCTGACATCCTTGGAGAGCTCTTTGGTCTTGGCCATGGTGGAGAGTTTGGAATCTGATTGATTGATTGCTTCTGTGGGCAGGTGTCTTTTTTACAGGTAACAAGCTGCGGTTAGGAGCACTCCCTTTAAGAGTGTGCTCCTAATCTCAGCTTGTTACCTGTATAAAAGACACCTGGGAGCCAGAAATCTTTCTGATTGAGAGGGGGTCAAATACTTATTTCCCTCATTAAAATGCAAATCAATTCATAACATTTTTGACATGCGTTTTTCTGGATTTCTTTGTTGTTATTCTGTCTCTCACTGTTCAAATTAACCTACCATTAAAATTAGACTGATAATTTCTTTGTCAGTGGGCAAACGTACAAAAATCAAATACTTTTTCCCCCCACTGTATGTACGCACACACACACACACACACACACACACACACACACACACACACACACACACACACACACACACACACACACACACACACACACACACACACACACACACACACACACACACACACACACACACACACACACGTAGATGAATGTACATACTTACCTAACTAATGTAATCTCACATTCTCAATGAGCTGGAGGAGAAGTCTAAGAGGAGGGAATACATTTTCAAAGGCAATGGATCCTCTCATTATCAGTCCAGTCCTGTCCTTTTGTTAAATGGAGAATAAGTTATGGCCTTGGTGTTAATTGTTATTATTGCTAATACAGTCCCTACAGGTACACACACACACACACACACACACACACACACACACACACACACACACACACACACACACACACACACACACACACACACACACACACACACACACACACACACACACACACACACCTTGGGGGACAGATACAGCTGTAGGGTAGAGCAGCAGCTGTGCCCATCTGGTGTCCCACCATGAGGACTTTGGTCCCAGAGAGCCTCAACTCACTGAGAATCTGCCAGCTCTAACACTGATCCCACAACACACACACCTATAGGCCCAAACCTTCCAAAGTTACCGTTCCTGCTCAAAGCCTCTCCCTGAGGAACCAGCACAGATACACAGATGAAAACCAGGGCCTCAAAGTAATGTGTGAACACTGGGTTTAGAGAAAAGTTTCCATCTAAATCAATCAACACCGGACACAAAGATGATCCATTCACACACAGGAATAATAGATACAACATCCATCTAATACCCCTATATCAGTCTGTGGATTCAGATGGAACTACAGCCTGACAGAATAATTGTTTACCATGCCACTAAAGCCTTGCTATCTTCAGGTTTACACCACAGAACACTAACAGTGTTCCAGAACACACACTGAGAGCCACCGGCATATCCTGGGTCCTGTGAATAAACACTCTGGCTCCAGGCATATCAACCGATATGTGTGTGTGTGTGTACTGTACCTGTGAGATTGTGTTTGCCTTGCCATGCGAGAAACTCATTGCTAAGCCATGGGGAGGTTTTAGGCATCTTGATTGTTGTCGATGGGGGGGGCGAATGCAGACACGCATGGGAGAGAGCTGTGAAAGGATTCTTGAAAGACACATTCTAGTCATTGATGTGCTGCCACCGACTTTGGATGAATTGAGTACTTAGCTGAGAGAGAGAGAGAGAGAGAGAGAGAGAGAGAGAGAGAAAGAGAGAGAGAGAGAGAAAGAGAGAGAGAGAGGGTAACAGAATGGAATATGGAGTTTGTTTATGCTTTAGCGGTTTACCATGGATATTTTGTATACATAAAGTATACCTTAATGTACTGTGTATTACATCACACATGGACATTTGCTGTAGTATTAGCTGTGTGTACACTCACTGATCTAAAATCCAAAACACGCATTGGGTGTACTCTTGTCTAAAATGGGCCAGAAGTGTGAGTATTTTTTGCCATTTGGCGGAGTCTGTACATGCTGTACTCTTGAGTCCATTTTCGGGTTCTGAATCCGGACCCTCTGTTAAAGTTTGAGTCCTGGACTGAGACGTGAAATGTCAGGAAGACACTGTGTGAATAGTGGCGTGAGGTGGCCTAGCAGCTAGAGTGTTGGACCATTAACTAGTTCAAGTCCCGAGGTGAAACATCTGTCCATGGCACTTGAGTAAGGCACTTAGCCTTAACTGCTCCAGGGCCGCTGTTGATAATGGCTGATCAAAAAAACACATTTCCAATTCACATGTGTACAATACATACTTGTACATGTGTGAAAAAGGACAAATATAAGCACCCACCACATTCTTATTGTAGTGACTGAATCATTGGCTCACACTCTGGATTGTGCATTACTGCAATGAGCTTGACTAACTGCCCACCATGAATCAAGTCCCAGGGACTCTGATACTGAAGGGAGGGCATTACATATCACTTAAGCTGCCAATCACACTTGACTGACAGCTTCTCTTTCACCTAATTAAAACGTTCACCTCACCTCAGACTCCATGGCAGGATAAGAGTATCCACACATTTTACCCTAGATGTTCCAGCAGTAAACTGCAACCAGATAAACAACTGATCTGGACATTTCAACCAGCTTTGCCCAGTGGGAATGAATCCCAAAACAGCAATATAATACTTCTCAACAAGTAATGTTTCAGGGGGTTTGGGAAATGTATACAAGACTAATACATCGGAATTCAGTGGCGGAGTTCAAGGGTTACCAGGGCAAATTAAACTGATTGACTGAACAGCTGGTGGATATGTCCTGGTGAAAATAGAGACCAATTAAGGTTATCAGTGAAAACAGACCAGCTCCTTTCACACACAATTACAGAACCCCACCCAACACCCACATCAGAGCAACAGAGAGAAAGTTAGAGACAGGGAGTACCAGAAAAGAAAGTTAGAGACAGAGAGAGAGAAGAGATAGATTTAGTTAGAGAGAAAGAGAAGAGAGAGAGAGGTAACTTCCAAAAAGCTGTGAACGAGTTGAGAGACAAGGCAAGAAGGGCCTTCTATGCCATCAAAAGGAACATAAAATTTGACATACCAATTAGGATCTTGATAAAAAATACTTGAATCAGTTATAGAACCCATTGCCCTTTATGGTTGTGAGGTCTGGGGTCCGCTCACCAACCAAGAATTCACAAAATGGGACAAACACCAAATTGAGACTCTGCATGTAGAATTTTATAAAAAATATCCTCTGTGTACAACGTAAAACACCAAATAATGCATGCAGAGCAGAATTAGGCCGATACCCGCTAATATCAAAATCCAGAAAAGAGCAGTTAAATTCTACAACTAAATAAAAGGAAGCGATTCCCAAACCTTCCATAACAAAGCCATCACCAACAGAGAGATGAACCTGGAGAAGAGTCCCCTAAGCAAGCTGGTCCTGGGGCTCTGTTCACAAACACAAACAGACCCCACAGAGCCCCAGGACAGCAACACATTTAGACCCAACCAAATTATGAGAAAGCAAACGATAACTAGTTAACACACTGGAAAGAAACAACCAAAAAACCGAGCAAATTGGAATGCTATCTGGAATACCTACTTCTACAGTGTGATATTGTAATATAACAACGAAGGCGGGAGACTATGGGGGAACTAATCATACCTGACCCCTGTGACTGACCCAAAATTAAGAAAATCCTTGACCTTGTACAGGCTCAGTGAGCATAGCCTTACACACTGCCCACAAAATGAGGCGGAAACTGAGCTGCACTTCCTAACCTCCTGCCAAATGTATGACCCCCTTAGAGATACATATTTCCCACAGATTGTACGGACTCCCAAAGAATAAAAAAAATAAAAATCTAACGATGATAAACTCCCATATCTGTTAAGGGAAATACAGCAGAGTGCAGTAACATTTGTGGACTGTTGCCATGAGAAAAGGGCAACCAGTACAGCATAAACAACATTGTAAGTACTACCAATATGTATCTGGTTATTTATCTTCCACTACTATTCGTACTACAACTATTTGCACATTGCTAAAACCCTGTACATAGCTAATAATATAACACTTTATCTCCTTATTTTTATCTGCAATGTTTACTGTTCATTTTTTGTTTATATTGTTTAGTGTCTTCTCGCTTTTGTTTATTTCGCTTGCTTTGGCAATGTAAACATGTTCACCATGCCAATAAAGTCCCTTTGAATTGAATTAAAAGAGAGAGGACGAGAGAGAGAGAGAGAGAGAGAGAGAGAGAGAGCGCGCGCGAGAGAGAGAGAGAGGACCAGAGAGAGAGAGAGAGTACCAGAGAGAGAGAGATTACCAGAGAGAGAGAGAGAGAGTACCAGAGAGAGAGAGAGAGAGACTACCAGAGAGAGAGAGAGTACCAGAGAGAGAGAGAGAGAGAGAGTACCAGAGAGAGTTAGAGAGTACCAGAGAGAGAGAGAGCGAGAGACTACCAGAGAGAGAGAGAGAGAGAGTACCAGAGAGAGAGAGAGAGTACCAGAGAGAGAGAGAGAGAGAGAGTACCAGAGAGAGTTAGAGACTACTAGAGAGAGAGAGAGAGAGAGTACCAGAGAGAGAGAGAGTACCAGAGAGAGAGAGAGTACCAGAGAGAGTTAGAGACTACTAGAGAGAGAGAGAGAGAGACTACCAGAGAGAGAGAGAGTACCAGAGAGAGAGAGAGAGAGAGAGTACCAGAGAGAGTTAGAGAGTACCAGAGAGAGAGAGAGCGAGAGACTACCAGAGAGAGAGAGAGAGAGAGTACCAGAGAGAGAGAGAGAGTACCAGAGAGAGAGAGAGAGAGAGAGTACCAGAGAGAGTTAGAGACTACTAGAGAGAGAGAGAGAGAGAGTACCAGAGAGAGAGAGAGTACCAGAGAGAGTTAGAGAGAGTTAGAGAGAGACTACCAGAGAGAGAGAGGCAAATTATTCATAATAAAAATGATCTATTCCTACTACACCCACACGTTAATTTTCAACATTAATGTTTTGCTCCCTCTGCTTTGGAATACTTACTTCTACAGTTTGATATAGTAATATAATAACAACGAAGGCGGGAGACTATGGGGGAATTAATCATTTTCTAAAGGTACACGCCACATGCAGAAAAGTTCAAAGATCTCTGAAATACAACAACAGAAAAACTTCATTTATGAAGTCTGGTTTTTGCATACCACAAGCTCACACTATGCTACTATAATAATAATACTGTATGCTTAGTATTCAATTGGATTAATACAGTGTAATGGAAATTCCTTTAAATTGTGCCAAGAGCCAAGGTAACTCCTTCCATCGGTAATGTGATAAGATAAGCTTAGTGAACAATGGTCCAGTAAAACTGAGGGGATAGACACATGATAGATCAGTTACTTTTCTATTTTCTCTGTGTCTAGCCTCCATGGATGAAATGTGTGGTAATGTATTTGATGTTGGCTTCCAGGAGGCAGAAAAATATATTTGAATTGCACATTTATATGTCTTCGAGCAATTTCATACTGGACATCATGAAAGAACTGGGCCAAATCAATTATTCACTTGGTCTTGAGTGTCAAGTAGACTACTGAAGGAGTCATCAAAAACACTGTTATCTTAGGACCCCCTGTCATTTCCTTCATGTACAACGAATGGTGGGATACATCGGATGATCTGTTACTGTACAAATACAACATGACCAGTTGAGAGAGGTCAACACCAGGCTATCTAGGCTTTAGCTCTGTGGTCTAACACAGGCTTGTGGCCAGCAGGACTTGAACATGCAAAACTTGAGACCCTCTTGATGACACCCTAAAGCTCGGATATTTTACTTGAAAAGTACTACTCGGCAGACACAGGCCATTGTCAAATATTTGAGCTCAGTGACCAACCTCTTCTAATATACGTGAAACTTAAACGAGACCGTAAAGCATTTTTTATGTTTTAAATGAAGGTTAGTCATAGTCTTGGCCGAAACAGAACATAATAAAGTATTTAAGTTTTCACATTCAAGGCAATAAATCTCTTCAGCACCCCAGCTTCTAACGCACCAGAATCATAACAGAACCAAATGGAACACTATCAATACACACTAAATTCAAATCGATCAATGCTTGTCTTGCCAAGGGGCCTACCCAAGGACTAGCTACAATTTATTGCCATGGCGATAATTCTGAAAATCCCCCAAAGCCTAAAATGGGAAACTATCACCATAAAATCTTTTTTAGGCTCGGTTTGAGTGATTTTTTGGACATTTGTGATGTGAGGTTTCAGCTCGCTGTGTGGAGAGTGAAAAGTCTTTAGCTACAGGCAGTGTTGTAAAATACAGCAGGTAGCCTAGCGGTTAAGAGCGTTGGGCTAGTAACTGAAAGGTCGCTGGTTTGAATCCCCGAGTTGACTAGGTAAAAATGTGCTCTGAGCAAGTCACTTAACCTTAGTTGCTCTGGATAAGATTGCTGTTAAATGACGAAAAGGTTGTGATGTGATGTCTCAGATTGATCTATAGATGAGTGTGTGTATGGTTTAATAATGAGTGTACTTGGCTCCTGCGGTCCCCTGTAATTTGAGCAGATGTTTCATCTTCCTGTAGAGGAGGTGATTGGGGCTCCTGCTCTACTTCATCAGGCTGGAGTCCTTCTCCCTGTGGAGGGCTGGAGGTGCACGTAGAAGTCACAGCAGCATGGGACGCATGTAATCCTGCTGCACCTCGCTGCCTGCCCTCCACACGCAGACACACACTTTTCCTATCTCTCCCACATTCTGCAGACTATTTCCAAATTATAGTCACACTTGTCTATAATTTGATTAATTCTCAGGCTTTTAAACCCCATTTCTCCCTGGGACACTATTCATTTCACAAGAACTAATTTTCTCTGGATCATTCCCCTGAAATGATAACTTCAAATGTCTGCTCTCTGAAACCTCTTTCTCTTACCAGACCCTTTCTCTCATTAGGCCTGTTGGAGAACCTGCACATTAGCTTTAAATTCATGGAGTAATATTTCATAAAGTCTCATTCAGTGGAGTGCACTTGCCTCCCTGTTAAACCTACTGTTTAACATCTATCATATCTGAAATTAGAAGGGAGGAAAGTCCTGGCTTACTGCCTTTACAGTATGCTGGGGGAGTGACGTTACGTGGTGAAATGCTGCTTTTACTGATAAGAAAGCCAATGAAAATCAAACGTAAAGAGTTGTTCTGTTGTTATCGGTGAAGCAAAGGAAGCGGTGAGAGAGCAAAAGAGTGTATGACTTGCCTGTGAGCTCTATGCTATACACAACAAGTACTACACATACTGTAACTGAGCTCTGGAGAAAATGATAGGTGTAGTTGCCCCTTACGGTGGGGGAAAAAAGTATTTGATCCCCTGCTGATTTTGTATGTTTGCCCACTGACAAAGAAATGATCAGTCTATAATTTTTATGTTAGGTTTATTTGAACAGTGAGAGACAGAATAACAACAAAAATATAGAGAAAAACGCATGTCAAAAATGTTATAAATTGATTTGCATTTTAATGAGGGAAATAAGTATTTGACCCCCTCTTAATCAGAAAGATTTCTGGTTCCCAGGTGTCTTTATACAGGTAACGAGCTGAGATTAGGAGCACACTCTTAAAGGGAGTACTCCTAATCTCAGCTTGTTACCTGTATAAAAGACCCCTGTCCACCATGGCCAAGACCAAAGAGCTCTCCAAGGATGTCAGGGACAAGATTGTAGACCTACACAAGGCTGGAATGGGCTACAAGACCATCGCCAAGCAGCTTGGTGAGAAGGTGACAACATTTGGTGCGATTATTCACAAATGGAAGAAACACAAAAGAACTGTCAATCTCCCTCGGCCTGGGGCTCCATGCAAGATCTCACCTCGTGGAGTTGCAATGATCATGAGAACGGTGAGGAATCAGCCCAGAACTACACGGGAGGATCTTGTCAATGATCTCAAGGCAGCTGGGACCATAGTCACCAAGAAAACAATTGGTAACACACTACGCCGTGAAGGACTGAAATCCTGCAGCGCCCGCAAGGTCCCCCTGCTCAAGAATACATAGGAGGAGGAGGAATGCTGCCTATGACCCCAAGAACACCGTCTCCACCGTCAAACATGGAGGTGGAAACATTATGCTTTGGGGGTGTTTTTCTGCTAAGGGGACAGGACAACTTCACCGCATCATTTGACAGGGCCATGTACTGTCAAATCTTGGGTGAGAACCTCCTTCCCTCAGCCAGGGCATTGAAAATGGGTCGTGGATGGGTATTCCAGCATGACAATGACCCAAAACACACGGCCAAGGCAACAAAGGAGTGGCTCAAGAAGAAGCACAATAAGGTCCTGGAGTGGCCTAGCCAGTCTCCAGACCTTAATCCCATAGAAAATCTGTGGAGGGAGCTGAAGGTTTGAGTTGCCAAACGTCAGCCTCGAAACCTTAATGACTTGGAGAAGATCTGCAAAGAGGAGTGGGACAAAATCCCTCCTGAGTTGTGTGCAAACCTGGTGGCCAACTACAAGAAACATCTGACCTCTGTGATTGCCAACAAGGGTTTTGCCACCAAGTATTAAGTCATGTTTTGCAGAGGGGTCAAGTATTTATTTCCCTCATTAAAATGCAAATCTTTTAATAAAATGTTTGACATGCATTTTTCTGTATTATTTGTTGTTATTCTGTCTCTCTGTTCATATAAACCTACCATAAAAATTATAGACTGATAATTTCTTTGTCAGTGGGCAAACGTACAAAATCAGCAGGGGATCAAATACTTTTTCCCCCCACTGTATTTGAGAATACACTTCGTGCTAATATGACATTTCAGTGTTCTGTATATTTACCAGGGTGAGGACTGGTTTAAGTGCTATTTACTGTCAGTGTTTGCAATATGTTGAGTAATGAAAAACAGTAACATAACCAGCATGTCATTCCATCTACTTTAATGCAGAGACTAGAAACAGAGACCATGCCAGATTGCAGTCCCTGTTCCCTGTCCCGGAAGATAGCGTTGTCAGTTGAACAGTTGGATAGGCACGATGTTGTTAACGCCAAAACGAGATGTTGAGCGATGTTGACGAGAATCCAATTTACTTCAATATGCTCCCTGAAAAGCCTAATTAGCTTGAAAATGTCAACTTTCAATCTGAAGCGGAAAGGCACACGCACTGATCATCTCCACCAGATCTGGGCCTGCTGCTGTGCTCAGCCTCTCCTCATTAACCGTCTTTCTGTTCTAAAGTGTTTCATTTTTTAGAGAAGATGAGCTTCACTGTTCCAAGTGGCTTGGATTCAATTTGTTTTTGGAACAGTGATCAAAGCAACGTTTCAGGAGACACTTTCCCAGAAGTGCAGGAAAACGTATCTTTCCTCTCCTCCTTCCTTCAATTCAAACGACAAAGGTGTGTCTGATTCAAACCTTCCAACTCTTCCTACTCTTAACAAGGGTGGCCTGCCTGACATGCCTCAGTACCTTGAACCACTGTGGCAGGACGATACCATAGATCGTAAGGTTAACACTCGTCTGGCTGTGGAGGGCCTATCCTTCATTCCCCCTTCACGTGAGGCCCTGACTGCAGCATTGAACCCTGAATGCAACCCAGGATGACAGGCTGACAAACCCCTGCCTCCTGAGGTTAGCTGATACTCTTATTCCGCCCACTCTGATTGGATGTATCCCAAACGGCACCATATTCCCAACGTGTTGCTCAACTTTTTACCAGGGCCATTAGCACTATCTAGGGAATAGGACACCATTTGGGATACATCATTTCTATCCAGTCTTATTAAGTCCCCTCTGAATGAACCAGCCCTGCAG
Organism: Salmo trutta; assembly: GCF_901001165.1. NCBI lineage: Eukaryota > Metazoa > Chordata > Actinopteri > Salmoniformes > Salmonidae > Salmo > Salmo trutta. The sequence goes on from NC_042960.1 coordinate 9,475,045, forward strand.
GCTGGAGATACCACATGACAGAGCTCATAACAGCTTGCTTGATTACTTCGCCCTTCCCAGCAGCCTTAGCAGCTTGGGTTCCACCATGTTCCCTTGCCCGTGTCGCTGCTGCTTCTTTTCCTTCACACACTGAGGAGAAGGAAGAGTTGATGTGGTGTGGTTTACCCAGCATGCTCTAGGTCGGACCCACTTTAGTGGGCGGCGGAAACACTGTGAGTGACCTGCCCTAAGTCAGTCAGCATGTTATATGGAGACAGGCTGGTGGTGTTTTCGCCATAAGTATGCTCACCACACACACACACACTCTGACACTCGTGCGTACATATGTGAAAGTGCATGAGCTTATTGGGAAAAGAACACAACCATCCGTCTCCATATAACAGGCTGACTGATTCTGGTCAGGGCACTCACAGAGGAAAGTAAGATGAAGCTTTTGACCAAAGCTATATTCTATCATCATGCCGCAAGAGAAAAGGTGACCCTTCTTAACTGTTGGAAAATCCCTGAAATCACAGTATATCAACGGGAGAATAATATTTTCACCAATTCCAGATGCACCCACATTATACACATACATTCAAGAACAATGCAACAGTCCTTTATTATGCGAATCGTTTACATGAGAATCATTTACATAAGAACCATTTGCATGAGAGTCATTTAAGAAGGGTCAAGACCTTTTCTCTTGCGGCATGATGATAGAATATACCTTTGGTCAAAAGCTTGATCTTACTTTCCTCTGTGAGTGGCCTGACCAGAATCAGTCAGCCTGTTATATGGAGACGGACGGTTGGTTTCTTTTCCCAATAAGCTCATGCACTTTCACATATGTACGCACGAGTGTCAGAGTGTGGGAATGTGCAGGATTGCAACTCCTGAGCATACAGTTCAGAGAAACCACACCTCAGTCTTCTCCTATTGTTTACTCAATATAACCTCTCTCCTAGAAGAAGGGGAGGAAAAACCTATTTATGAATTCCAGTCAATTTGTCACAGTGACACATTTATTGTTTGGCTGGGGGAGTGTATTAAAGTGTTGTGTTGCTGGTGTAATAAATGTTACTGTACTTCTCCTTTGATGAGCACCTACGGCTATATAGTCTGTAATTTAGTGTGTAGAGAAACTACACCAAGGACAGTTCCTCTTAGAAATATGATCATTACTACTGGACAATTAGATTTAAGAAAGCATGACCTTCTCCCAAATTGAGGGGTTTTGTTATTACTGTTAGAAACATGTTTCAGGGAAAATAATAGTACCTTTTTTTGTTTTATTGTCTGCTTTTGGCTCACAGTATTTTTTTCAAACCAAGTTCAACCCACACATTTCCAACTGATAAAATGTTTGAAAGAATAATAATAACCTCAAATAAAGTTTACTTGAGGATACAATGTTCTCAGAGTAAAGAAAATGTTTGGCATTGGATTTATTGTGAAGGAGGTCTATGCTGAGAGTAATATTCAGTGCTAATGCAGTGCCATTATGTACAACAACAGTTCATTTCAGGATATCTCTGATAATAATAATAATAAACACTTTTTTTACACAATGATTGAGAAAAGAGCTCAAAATATGTATTTATACGTTCATGAGGAGCATTGTCTGACAATCTAACTGTTTCAAGATCCACTGGTGAACTCTAAGCTTAACCTTTGTACATCAATGGCCTCCTTCAATGTCTTTTCTTAGACCGTTTCAATGTTTGCAGTGGATTATTTTGCGTTGTTTGCATTGCCAACCATTGTCATGCCTATTGAGAACGTCTTGAAACCCTGTGTTTGACTGAAGGGACCGTTATCAAATGCATTCTGTTCATGTTGATGTATTATTGTCTTGCTTGGTAAGATCCACCCCAATATGAAGTGGAACTTCAGTGGATCATCAGAAGGACATTGGAAACACAATGTAAACCTTTCCAGTTTGTTTACGGAATGCACGCACATGCAAACGTGCACCTATGAATACACATATAAATAGTATTTTTGTTGTCTCTTGGTGTTAAAAAAAGAAGATTTGTTTAATCATGTAATATATGCTTATGTTGTTCTTGTGTATAACCGTTCTGTACTTTGTCATGTATATTTCTACCTTTTATGTGGACCACAGGAAGAGTAGCTGCTGCATGTCAAAAGCTTGGACACACCTACTCAAGGGATGTTCTTTATTTTCACTATTTTCTACATTGTAGAATAATAGAGAAGGCATCAAAACTATGAAATAACACATGTAGTAACCAAAGAAGTGTTAAACAAAGTAGCCACCCTTTGCCTTGCACACTCTTGGCATTATCTCAACCAGCTTCACCTGGAATGCTTTTCCAAAAGTCTTGAAGGAGATCCTACATATGCTGAGCACTTCTTGGCTGCTTTTCCATCACTCTGCAGTCCAACTATATATATATATATATATATATATATATATATATATATATATATATATATATATATATATATATATAATACATTTAACTAAACTAAAATATAGACCTACACCCACACCACATTTTTAGGTAAATTACTGTCCAACACTGTTACCATGACACATTAGAACAATAACCAGCAATTTAGCCCACACACCATGCTATGAAGACAGCAGAGAGGAATGAAGCTTGGTCGAAACAAACCAGGTCATGTAACTAAATACATTTTTTCCTATTGTGGCTAATGGCAGTGCAGTCAGTATAATGTGCAGTTTGATGGAGGCGTACAATTATGTAAAAAATTGCTAGCGTACAGCATAGTGGACTTAGTGCATCCCGTTCCATTTAAAATCTATTAAATATCATTATCATCTGCCATACTACCATTTTAGTCAAAAGTATCCTTATTATCTACAATCAGTGAACCTAGAAAGAACGGGCAGAATCGCTGCTAGAAACGTAGCTTTGAGTGGCCTTGCAGCTAGCGTCCACAGTGTATTGAAAGTACTGCAACTGACCCAATAATTCTGATGAACGTTCTTTACATTCTTTTCATGAGAGATTACCTCATACGCAAACACAGATGTCTCTTGAAAACCCCTCGGCGGCAAATCACCAGTTTGTTCATGACTTTTGTCAGCAACTCGGCGGATACAGAGATGTCACAGCAAACTGTAATTACATTTCTAATCCCCGAGCTGTGAAGATGAACACTAGTGCCGTCTAAATTAATATAGCTGAGGGGAGAACTCATCCACAAAACTGCTGTAGCACAAACATCACGCTAATAAAAGGTTGTTTGTAACCCGAACAGATGCACGGGAGAAATTGTTTGAGGTTTGTCTCTCTGCTTTGCTGGCGCTGTGTGTATCATTTTCAAACGACACTGGGTTTCAATAACTTATTCTCTGCGCATGTAAGCTTTGACAAGTTAACAGTTATTTTTTTGTGCTAAAAATAATTTCAATTATTAAAGGTTTGTCCAGAACAGAATGTCCTTTTGATATATGTAGGCTATCAGTTTTTTGGCATTATACTCATTATTCACAATCTGTGAAGATGGTAAACACCAGATTGGATATTATTGCTCATCATTGTGGAATCCTGGACATTGGGAATCACATCATTATACAGTCAAGGGTGGTAGGTAGCCTAGAGGTTAAGAGTGTTTGGACAGTAACCAAAAGATCTGTTGTTCGAATCCTCATGCAGGCTGGGTGAAAAATCTGTCGCTGTACCCTTGAGCAAGGCACTAAACCTAATTGCTCTGGATAAGAGCGTCAGCTAAATATAGTGTCACGTCCTGACCAGTAATAAGGGTTATTTGTTATTGTAGTTTGGTCAGGACGTGGCAGGGGGTATTTGTTTTATGTGGTTCGGGCTGGTTGTGTTTATAGGAGGGTGTTTGATTTATTATTCCGGGGTTTTGGGCACTGTTCTATGTTTATGGATTTCTATGTTTAGTCTAGTCATTTGTATTTCTATGTTTAGTTTATTGGGGGTTGGACTCTCAATTGGAGGCAGGTGTTTTCTAGTTGCCTCTGATTGAGGGTCCTATAAATAGGTATGTGTTTGTATTAGTATTTTGTGGGAGATTGTGCTGGGTATAGCTTTGTTGCCTTACCGGCCTGTTATTCGTCGTTGTGTTTTTTTTGTGTTCGTGTTTGTTTTGGTTTACCTTCTTTGTCCATTTAATAAAAGAAGATGAGTGCACATATTCCTGCTGCGTTTTGGTCCACTCTACCCTACGACAACCGTGACATATAGTACCACTAGAACTGGGTCCATAAGCAGAGTTTCTTCCTGGTCACAGAAATATTCCTGGCCCTAGTCATATCAGAAGTGTAATAGTACAATATGCCACGGGATGTTACAAGGATGTGCAAACGTTTGTGTGATGTCACACATTACTGTTTACTTGTACACCAGCCATCTGTCCACATCTTTAAATAGATATTTGCGTATGCTTCGAGATTTACAACATTATCAACCATACCAAAGAAGAATATCTGAACCACAAACAGAACTGTCTATGGCTGATATAACTCATCCATAGGACAGAGAGAGTGAGAGAGAGAAAGAAAGAGAGAGAGAAAAGGAGAGAGCAAGAGAGAGAGACAGAGAGAGACAGAGAGAGAGAGAGATGGATATACGACACAGCAGAACAGGATGCACTATCACGTGAAAACAACCAAGATTATTCCTTCAATTCCTTCAACCATAAACAAGGCTATTTGTCATCTGTGACAGCTTACACTGTAACGGGATGATGACTCAAGCCATACACACACCACTTTGATTGACAGGTGTGTTTGTTTTGTTCAGGGAAGTGGGACGTGTGAGGTCTGACCAGAATAACGTCTTTGACGTCGAGAAAACCATGATCAAGTAAACAAATCTCTGTGACCAGAATAACCTCGATTTGATAGGTTTGTATTAATTCAACGCTACAGTGATATCATGGCTTTCTGTCAGTGACAGATTGCCTGTGCTAGCCTATTTACTATAATACCTGTTGAAGATGTGGGGACGGTTGTGTTTCTTTGTATACAGAGGCGTGATGTACCAAAACATTTTCAAGGGGCACTTCTATATTTGCAATGGATAAAACTGACAGGGCCTGATTTAATGGGCATGATGTCCCTGGGCGTACATATTGGATGTTGAAGGAGAACAATGGCCGTGCTAACCACAGGAGGTCATGCTGTATTATGAGGACTATGGGAATGGCCTTGCATGGCTACATGCTACATGGAGACAGCTAAACTCCAAATCAATAAATTACACTTCTGCTCCCAAGGTTTCCGAGAGGTAAAGAGGTGTGGAGGGCTGGGGAGTGTTGGACAAAGAAACCCAGGCTACCCCATCCATCAGCAGGGTGAAACAAAGGTAAAGTTGGCAGATGCAGCCAGCCGAGGCCCCACATTAATCTTGATGGCAAAGTGTAATTAGGAAGCGGCTGTGTGAGCAGACATGATGCCATAAATAACTCTAAACCAGAGAGGAGCAGAGAAAGGAGAAAGGAGCTTGTCTCTTAATGACCCCAGAGTCACTGTGAACAGCCACATGTCAACAGCACACAAGATTCATAGCGTTGGTTTGGTGGCCATTTTAGATTGGAACTTGGCTGATTGACAAATGAGGTTGGATAGTTACAAAGAGTAGTGATTAATAGCTATAGAGGCAGAGATGTGCACAGAAATGTTGACCGCTTTCAAAACAGGAAGCAATTACCTTTGAATCATTGTTAGCTATCTAGAGTTCAAACAAACAAGAATATTTTATAAAGGCAGCTTCAGCATGCCAGAATGTGGAGGGTAGGAAATATCTCCTCATATGCTGTAATCCTCTTACTTAGTTATCGGCTGAGTTCAACCCTTTTCAATGCAAATCAAACTATAAATGTAATATTTTATTGGTACATTAAAGCTCTAGTATGTCTTGCTTTTACTTCTATCTCAAAGCATGACGAACGATTCTGGTTTGGTTTCAAATGTGAGGCTGTGCACATCTCTGCCTTTAAACTCCCACATTTGGTATGCTGGACACATCTCCCCAGCATAACTACATCAGGGCAGGATTCTTTGAAATATGGGAGTTGTATATCAGGGCATTTCTCTCCTCTGATCTCGTCTGAGTGGATTCCACATCACTGGCCGTCGCCGCAGCAGAGAGGAGTGCAGAGACTGAGACAACAAGCCGGTAAATCTTCACTTCTGTGGCTGAGGACCAGTGGACCAGCAGTGGCTACAGAGAGTGGCTGTTAACATTACACTGGAAAAAAGCATGAAGTGTTGACAGAGTTTTCCGCTCCAAACAATTTGTGGGACTCAAGTCGCACAGCCCACAAATACTGAAACACACACACACACACACACACACACACACACACACACACACACACACACACACACACACACACACACACACACACACACACACACACACACACACACACACACACACACACACATATATAGAAACACACATACAAGCGTGCACGTATGAGCACACAAGTACACACACACGCTCAGTGAAAAGCGGTCTGTTCACTCTCCGTTGCGTTCGACAGTTCTCTGTGGGTGATACTGTCAGTAGTGGCAGCTAGATCACACGCATCACAATTCCCCCGCAATCACTAGAGCATACACAGACAGCACTGCAGCCAACCATCACACCGAATCCACTCTCAACAGTCACAACTTTGACTGAATTAGATCTGGCCCAGCTCAGTTGTCCCTGGCTGTGTCCACAACGGGAACCCTATTGCATGTAGTGCATTGCTTTTGGCTAGACCCATATGGGCCCCGGTTGAAGGTAGTGCACTATTCAGGGAACACGGTGCCATTTGGGACCCTATGTCTGAGCATTCTCTCTCTCTCTCTCTCTCTCTCTGTCCTCGGGATCAATCTGGCCACCCAGCAGAGAAAGTGTATTGATCAAAACAAAGCCCACATTCATCTCTGCCAGAGTCTATTCTCCTATTACAGTAACATATCCCAACATCCTGTAGGCTGGAATCACATTTGATAATGCACAGTCGGTCACAATTACCTAATGAGCATCAAGGGTCAATTACTCTATTGCTGGCCGGTTGCTTTTAACCACAAGTAGTAGGACAGTCTATACACCATGTATTATGTAGAAAAACATAAAGATTTTTTTTACATTAGCGTAATACTGTATCTAAGTGTTTGGAAAGCTGGGTGCAGCCAGACATTTTGTACCACTCCATTCTTGCTCAATAGTTGCCACAGTAACATGACATGTGTATGTGCTCTGGATAGTGAGAGAGGCTTGGTCAGTCAAGTGTTTCTACCAAGCTTCATTCCATTTCAATTCAGTCAATTCAGAGAGATGAATTGAAATTCCAATTCAATAACAGTACCAATTGACCGGCTGAAATGGCATTGACCCCAACGCTGGCCTCATTCCTACTAAAGAACCAAGGATGGTTATATTCTCAAGCATCAGAAGCTCATTTAGTTACTGCTGTATATAATGAAATTAAAACATAAAAAAAATATATATATATACCCTTGTAACCCATAGTCCAACCTCTGCATCCTTTATAAGGAAAGATCGTCAGACCCGTAATCCAATGTCACCGCCGGTACACATCGGTCACCACCGTTATGTTTCGGCGATGACAAATATCACCTTGCGCGGTGGGTTTTAAATACCATAAATCTGCGGGCCGGCGCCGCGGAGGAGAAGAGGGCCATAAAACATAAGAGACTTTTCTCTCCTTGAATAACAATCGCCAGAGTGGAGGAGTTAGTCAGTCAGTCAGTCAGTCAGAGCTGCCAGTTTAAACAGCCGTAACTCAGCCATCTCTGTGCTGAAGGACAGTTGAACATGCCAGGGACAATTCATGGCCCATCGCAATGAGATTACCACCCACATAAACATCATATAGATGATATACTCTGCGCAGGCCTATAGAGTGCACTCTACTGGGTGCGATCAAATTGTCTGGCACGGATGTGATCACTGTAAGACGACACTGCATATGACGTTGGATTACTGTCATGAAGTATAATATAATGTAGACATATAGATCCATATCTTTGTCAATGTATTGTACAGTGGTCTAATGGCCTAATGATAAACCCAGAGTTTATAATCAATACGTAATTAACTGACAGCCAGATCCATATTGCAGTAGATTTCCATTCAACCTCTATAATGAAGCTTCTTATACAGAGTTTCCATTATATTTGCGGCCTACTTTAGATGGTTGGTCAGGGCCAATATTCACAAAGTGCCCTGCAGTAGGAGTACTGGATAAGATTGGGAGGACCTGATCCTAGATCAGCACTCCTACTCTCAGACGCTTCATAAATACTGGCACAGGTTGTTTATCCCCTAGGTTCTGTGGAGATTGTTCCATCATATTTTGGCCTTCGCTACTCAATAGGATCCCTAATGAGATAAACCATCTGACTCATAACAGGGCTCACCTGTTCCCAGTCTCATACAGATCTTATCTAGTCCCCCCCCACACACATCTGAAAATACTTTGTGAAAATGACTCACTTAATCTTGAGGGACATGCACGCACACACTCACACACGCATCCATATATAATGTAGTCCCCCCCCCCCCCCCCACACACACACACACACATCTAAATATACTTTGTGAAAATGACTTACTTAGTCCTTCATCTAGTGCCTGGATGAGACGGACGCGGACACACACAAGCACACAAGCGCACACCACCCCTCCACATTGTAATTAGTAGAGTATTGCATATCCATCAAGTCATTGACAAGAGCATATTTGATGTGACGGGCAACAGCAAACCCATCTAAAGGCAATTTAACTGAGCGGAAAAATATTGGGAATATTGTGAAGGGGAGCAATTTATTATCTCCCCTTCTTCCAAGGTGAAAAGTGTTTAATATCCGCTTGATTGCACTACGTAGTATCTCTGACGGAGAGAGAGAGAGAAAAGGCCATTACCATTTGATTCAGTGATAAATTAACTGTGATAAATGGCGTTTGATCATTTATGGGTTTCAAGAGCTGTATGGTCCACCGGCGCTGAGATGATTAACACTGAGCTATAGGTGGTTAGTCCATGTTGCACTAAGAGGGCTGTAGGTGGACGATATATACATACAACCACATGAAAATACATATCATATATGATCCTTGTTTAACCCTGTAAATTATAGAACATAGTATGGCATCTAACTATTGGGCTGGCAATTTTATTTTATTTATTTATTTATTTATTTCACCTTTATTTAACCAGGTAGGCTAGTTGAGAACAAGTTCTCATTTGCAACTGCGACCTGGCCAAGATAAAGCGTAGCAATTCGACACATACAACAACACAGAGTTACACATGGAATAAACAAAACATACAGTCAATAATACAGTAGAACAAAAGAAAACAAAAAGTCTATATACAATGAGTGCAAATGAGATAAGTTAAGGCAATAAATAGGCCATGGTGGTGAAGTAATTACAATATAGCAATTAAACACTGGAATGGTAGATGGGCAGAAGATGAATGTGCAAGTAGAGATACTGGGCTGCAAAAGAGCAAGATAAATAAATAAATAATAATAAATAAAAGAGCAAGATAAATAAATAAATACAGATAAGGTAGGTAGATAGATGGGCTATTTACAGATGAGCTATGTACAGGTGCAGGGATCTGTGAGCTGCTCTGACAGCTGGTGCTTAAAGCTAGTGAGGGAGATATGAGTCTCCAGCTTCAGAGATTTTTGCAGTTCGTTCCAGTCATTGGCAGCAGAGAACTGGAAGGAAAGGCGGTCAAAGTAGGAATTGGCTTTGGGGGTGACCAGTGAGATATACCTGCTGGAGCGCATGCTACGAGTGGGTGCTGCTATGGTGACCAGCGAGCTGAGATAAGGCGGGGCTTTACCTAGCAAAGACTTGTAGATAACCTGTAACCAGTGGGTTTGGCGACGAGTATGAAGCGAGGGCCAACCGACGAGAGCGTACAGGTCGCAATGGTGGGTAGTGTATGGGGCTCTGGTGACAAAACGGATGGCACTGTGATAGACTGCATCCAGTTTGTTGAGTAGAGTGTTGGAGGCTATTTTACTGATGACATCACCGAAGTCGAGGATCCGTAGGATGGTCAGTTTTACGAGGGTGTGTTTGGCAGCATGAGTGAAGGATGCTTTGTTGCGATATAGGAAGCCGATTCTAGATTTAATTTTGGATTGGAGATGCTTAATGTGAGTCTGGAAGGAGAGTTTACAGTCTAACCAGACACCTAGGTATTTGTAGTTGTCCACGTATTCTAAGTCAGAGCCGTCCAGAGTAGTGATGCTGGACGGGCGAGCAGGTGCGGGCAGTGATCGATTGAAGAGCATGCATTTAGTTTTACCTGCATTTAAGAGCAGTTGGAGGCCACGGAAGAAGAGTTGTATGGCATTAAAGCTCGTCTGGAGGTTTGTTAACACAGCTTCCAAAGAAGGGCCAGAAGTATACAGAATGGTGTCGTCTGCGTAGAGGTGGATCAGAGAATCACCAGCAGCAAGAGCAACATCATTGATATATAGAAGAGACGAGAGTCGGCCTGAGAATTGAACCCTGTGGCACACCCATAGAGACTGCCAGAGGTCCAGACAACAGGCCATCCGATTTGACACACTGAACTCTATCAGAGTAGTAGTTGGTAAACCAGGCGAGGCAATCATTTGAGAAACCAAGGCTGTCGAGTCTGCCAATAAGAATGTGGTGATTGACAGAGTCGAAAGCCTTGGCCAGGTCGATGAATACGGCAGCACAGTAATGTCTCTTATCGATGGCGGTTATGATGTCGTTTAGGACCTTGAGCGTGGCTGAGGTGCACCCATGACCAGCTCTGAAACCAGATTGCATAGCGGAGAAGGTACGGTGGGATTCGAAATGGTTGGTAATCTGCTTTCGAAGACCTTAGAAAGACAGGGTAGGATAGATATAGGTCTGTAGCAGTTTGGGTCTAGAGGTTGGAGTCTATTGGAGTTTCCTTTTCCATTGAAGATAAATTGCACTGTAACTTTGCAAAGTAAGTCTCCCATTAAAATCCAGTCAATTAAAAAGATCCACACAAAGAATGGTCAATAAAGACTCCATTTCCATGCTCCAAAAAGCATTCATCCTCTCCAATATTTACAGAAAATAAATTGAGATGCTTTGCACGGTTATCTCACAGCCCCATGTCCCCAATATTATGTCATGGAGGTGTCTGCCACACACAGAGGGTATTGTTTACGGCAAAATAATATTGTGGCTAATTGCGCCTGTGAAGTTGGGGAAATTGTTATAGTGCCCTGCGGCATAGTGCCAGAGAGTAGGGCTGTGTCAGAAGTAGTGCACTAGTAGGGCTCTCGTTAAAAGTAGTGCACTATATAGTGAATATGGTGGCATTTGAGAAGTAGCCTAGATATTAAAAGTAAACATCCTCATCACTAGAAACAGCCCCACAGGCCCGCAGGGTGCCCTGTGTATTATGCGTTTAATGAAAAGCCAATATGGAGAGACAAGAGGATGTCACTACAGGCTGCCTCCCTGTCTCTGTCTGCCCTACTTCAGAGTGACTGTCCCTGTCCCTCAAAGCACCACTGTGGGCTGCTGTAATGAGTCCCTCTAGAAACGAGAAAATATGAGAAGAATGCCTAGTAAAGGAGAATTAAGCAAAATTACATTTCCTAGCTTTGATTTGAGTTAGCATTTTAATCAATATAGCTAAAATTACCTCACCAAATTGTTATTGGGTTATGTACTTAAATATAGCTATGGAATACCATCACATATTTTACAAGGTGTGAGTAGTTCAGCAAGCTCTGTACGCCAGCGTCGGACAACGGAAATCTAGCTATGAAATACCCTCAAAATATTTTCCAGGATGTATAGTTCAGAAGACAACATGTTCAGAATGCCAGAATGATGGTCTACACTCTAGAGTGATAGCATCATTTATCATGGACAACCAATGCAGAGATAGAGAGAGGGTGGAGGAGACAACAATAACAACATGACAGGGTTCACCTCTCTCAGACCTGCTTTGCTGTCATTCTCCTGATATACTGTAGTGATATCTGGCCCAGGGGGACGCGAGCGACCCTGTCTCCATAGGTCAGTGAAAGGTCATGTATCTCAGACCCTGATGTCTACCATACCCTCAATCTATTTCCTGGCTGACATATTGTCAGACTGATTAGTATAACAACACCTGTTGAGATGAGTTTGTTGTTGGACATGTTCTGTATGGGACAGATGCAAACGGTGAGGCAGTAGACATAAGGTGGAGGGAGGGAACATGCTCGACTCTCTTGAGGAAAAACAGTGAAGGCAACAGTCAAGAGTAAAAAACATTTTTCATTGTCAGTAGATATATCTAACCTCACTGGAATAGGAGGAAGAAGTCGGGTCTAATGAGGTGGTGTTTTAAGGGAGAAGTCGGTCTAATGAGGTGGTGTTTTAAGGGAGAAGTTGGTCTAATGAGGTGGTGTTTTAAGGGAGAAGTCGGTCTAATGAAGTGGTGTTTTAAGGGAGAAGTCGGTCTAATGAGGAGGTGTTTTAAGGGAGAAGTCGGTCTAATGACGTGGTGTTTTAAGGAAAACATGATGAATCCAGATAATGAAATGTTATGGAGCCGAACCTTAACGTTCATATTTTGAGTCTCTGTTGCTCTGTTAGCTGGGTTCCACTCACCTTCAGTTGTGGAGGAGAGAGAAAGTGAGTGAAAGAAGGTCATTATAGTCTCTTGGTTTTAATTTCCAATTAATGTGAATCTGAAATGCTCTCTATCTCTACCCAGAATGATAAGGCCACATTACGATATATATTAATTCAGCCATCCTGAATTTGACAATGACCACGTCTGTTTAATGCCAGACATAAATTGACCCATGGAAGCCGTGCTGCTAATGATGTTGGGGATCAGTATAATTATAATTATCGGAAATGTGCCATTGGTAAAGGTGAACTGATTTAGATACTAATGACATTAGAAGTCGGAATATGCAGAGGTTTTGTAGTTTCACAATGCTCTTTATCAGTCTGTAAGCCAAAGTGTCTGGTCGAAGTGTCTAGTCCTTTAATTGAGTTTAATTGTGAATAGTTTGGCAGGGGGAAAAAACGAAGACAGTCTCTAATAACTAAATTAATTCTCCCTAATCCCTCTTGCTGAATTAATGAGCGTTCAGCATGAGTCCACATCCAGTTCAGGTTAAAGAAACAGACTTTGTTCTTTGGATTTATCTGTAATTTTTTGTTTTGCTATTTTAGCATTGTATTGTATATGAATGAGTCTGGTCATATTGTTCATGTCCTTGATTTCCCTGTAAATGCACAATTAAAAGGACCTACACTTAAGGGAGTGTACCCCAAAAATCTGAGGGGGCACAAAGTACAAAAACAGCTTTTTCCTGCAATCTAGAGCAATAAAATAGGCCTATTTTTCTGCATTTCTAAGCATACCTCTTGAGCTGTCTGTATCCTCCTAACTGGTGGTTCTTTTTTTTAAAGAAAATAAATATTATTTTCTGCATCTCTGCTAAAATCTAGGTACAATATTTAAAGGAAAGTGAGTCTTATTCAGTACATTTAGTAATTGCTTACTTTTCTAAAGTCTACCAACCTTGCCAGCAGACATGCCAGCTAAGATATTTAACAAGCTAGCTAATCGAACTAGATTGATAGCCTGAAATGGCTTCTTGGTAGCTAGTTATGAGTTTGGGAGATTGGCAACCTATCTCGACTTGCTAAAGCCAACTTCATAAAAGTGAAGTGAAAGTGAAGTGACTAGTAGTATGACAGAGAAAAATAATATATATATATTTTTTTTTTTTCAGGGAAAATCTGAGGGGGCACGTGCCCCTGTGACCCCTATGAGCATGACCCTTCTTCCTACACATTTGGTGCAATAGCATCAGCATTATTGTTAACCAATGATTTGACTGCCATCATGGATCCATGGATACTGAGGGACTTCATTTGGAGTTGCAAACAAACATGTCAATAAATGTCAGTCAATGTCTATGAAATAGACAACATGAAAAGGGCAAGTCAGTCAGGGTTGACTAATGGATAAATAGTAAGGGAAGGCTGCCTTAAACAGCCAGGCTTAACTTTTCCCCATCCCAGAAATGTCACCTACACTCAAACTCCACAAATGAGTCATGCACCGGGAAACAAAGCAAATGTTTTCATGTCCTGTTAATAGGACGTGTGAAAGCCAAGCTTGATGTGTTAGATTCTAATTACAACACAATGAGCGGAATGCCCTCCCTGGGGCTAATGATACATTACAACACACCGGATGAACGGGCCTTCATCCATAAACAACTGGGTAAAGTGTTTGCCTACGGATGTTTGCCTACGGCAAGACGATCATGGATTGATGACAACAGTCATGTATTTCACTTCATTGTCACATCTGGTTTATGACGTGAATGTGTTTGAAATTAGATGAATAGATGAACATAGAAATATAACTACTAGTCAATGTTCTGTGATGGGTGGACTAGCGGCCATATTGATTTTACCCATTCACTCTATACTATTCTAATAGTCGTTTTATTTCCATGGCTGGCACATTATCATTCCAAATGTTTCCTGTTTAAATAGTTTTAGAAAGTAGAGCAGTAATTCATGTAGATTGACGCTTTCCAAATGGTCACCAATCGGTTGTGAAATACCACTAATGATGTTAAGCTTCGCTATACTTTTAGCATGTTAGCATGCATGCTGAGTCCTATTGACCCTTTGAGTGTCAGGTTGACCACCAGAGACGTAAGCTGTGGATCGATCCTGCAGCCACCTGCACGCACTGAGATAAGGGAGAGTAGACTATACCGCCCTGCAGAGCCTGTGAAAATAACTCACGTCAGTAATAGATCTAATCTAATATATATCTCCCCTCTGGTTTTTACCCCGACAGACGAGGCTTCTCTCTCTCTCTCTCTCTCTCTCTCTCTCTCTCTCTCTCTCTCTCTCTCTCACACACACACAATGCTGTTAAACTTCAAAGTCTGAACGCCTTCATGCTGCAGCATGTAATCAAATATGGACAAAGGGCTGCTTCGAGGTGATGAGGGCAGATGTGAGACAATAAATGCCATTGACTCATACTGCAAGAGTTACAGCCTGGGTACTGAAGTAATGTTTCATCCATCCATGGTTTGATGTGAAATATAAGACCCACAGTTGAAATCCTTCAAGTCAAACTGCTGCTAGAGAGTTTGATTTAAAGGACAGACGTTTAGCACCAGACAAGGTCAAATGCTCAGATGTTAAATCCTGAGGCAACGATCTGATGAAATTTGATTAAAATGATAATGAATTGGATATTAATATTCAACTATTTGAGAATTATGAGGTTCATATATTACCTATATTCAGATGCTATGAAGTTCTTATTTTAAATGGGGTTCCAGAACTGGAACATTACGAGCAGGATATAAGTGAATAAATGCTGAATAAGTAATTGGTATTGGAGTTAAATGAAATTGCTGCAGTGCCTTGTATTCCTGTACCTGACTGTTTGTTGGGTAGAAGTTTCTCATTAATTTGTTTATATGCTCTCCTCATTTACTGTCTCTGCCACTTCATTAGTTATAGTGATTTGATCCACTTTTATAGTCAGGAATGAAACAGCCAGAGAACAGTGTAGGCCCAGAGACTTGACCGAATGAGATTCATTCAAACTTTAATGGTCATATTAAGTATGTTTAAAACCCATAGGCAATTATAACTGGACAGCATCATCAAATCAAAATCAACGTTTATTGGTCACGTACACAGATTTGCAGATGTTATCGCAGGTGCAGAGAAACGCTTATGTTTCTATCTCCGACAGTGCAGTAACGTAATATCATAGAGTACAAAAAGGCTTCTCAACAGTTTTTACCCCCAAGCCATAAGACTCCTGAACAGGTAATCAAATGGCTACCCGGACTACTTTCATTGTGCGCCCCCCCCCCCCCCCCCCCCCCCGGCGCATGTGACAAATAAACTTTGATTTGATTTGATACACTGCACTAAATCCTCATGAGGATACGTGGTAGTCCAACCTACTGTAGCTACTGTAGATGAATGCACGTTCTGGATAAGATCGCTGCTAAATGACTCAAATGTAAAAGCAATGTGAATGACTTGCACACTGTAGCCACACCTCCCCTATTGGTGTCGTTGATGATAATATCACTGGAATAGGCTATATCTTTCGATAAACCTGTTACGGTGAGACTTAATATGGTCTGCTAGTCTTATTATATTGTATTATATTGTGTGTCAACCCTGTAAGATTTCTAACTGCTGTTTCAGTTCTGACCAGAGGCTCAATTCACAATTTCGGACAGTCAGCATTTTTGACGGAGGCATTAAAAAGACAGCTCACATTGTTAGCGAGGCTACATTATGAGCTAGTAAAGAACATGGGTTGTAGACATTGCCATCTCAGACGATTAGAGGAACACATGTAGTAGACTGCTCACATTGTTCATCTCCTGGCCTTTTACTGCAGACATGTCCAGCTATAACCTAGTAATAAGTTGGCAATAACCTAGTAATAACCTGACAATAACCTAGTAATAACTTAGCATTCTTGTGACACGTTTGTCTTTGCACATAAGATGGTTCAATGAATGAATGGATTAATTCATGAATAATGGGTAAATGACAGTTGCTGAATACAGACTGCAAATTCTCAAAACGTTTTTATTTTGGCTGTATGGCAGATGCGAAAGCTTAACTTTACATTGAAAGCAATATATTTAGCATGAGGAACAGATCATTCTCATCCAGCCTTCGAATAACTCAATTTACACTTCCTGTACATGTGCCCCCCAGAGAGAGACGCCATAACTACAAACGCACATATAGTGGCTGGTTGTTGTTGTGGGAGAAATCAGTCATCGCCAGATATTATTCCATGGTTGTCATGGTGCTGTGAGGTATCCTAGGCAGAGAGCTTTGTAAATATTGTACATACACTGAGTGTACAAAACATTAGGAACACCCGCTCTTTCCATGACATAGACTGACCAGGTGAATCCAGGTGAACGCTATGATCCCTTATTGATGTCACTTGTTAAATCCACCTCAATCAGTGTAGATGAAGGGGAGGGGACAGGTAAAAAAAATGATACTTAAGCCTTGAGACATGGATTGTGTATGTGTGCGATTCAGAGGGTGTAGGATTAAGACAAAAGATTTAAGTGCCTTTGAACGGGGTATGGTAGTAGGTGACAGGCGCACCGGTTTGAGTGTGTCAAGATCGGCAACGCTGCTGGGTTTTACACGCTCAACCGTTTCCCGTGTATATTATGAATGGTCCACCACATAAAAGACATCCAGCCAACTACGGGAAGCAGTGGAGTCAACATAGCCCAGCATCCCTGTGGAATGCTTTAGACACCTTGTCAAGCCCATGCCCTGACGAATTGAGGCTGTTCTGAGGGCAAAACGTGGTGCGGAACATAACCTGTTCCTAATGTTTTGTACACTCAGTCTATATCCACCCCTCATTAAGCCAAAATCTCTCACAGAAAACAACATATTACACGCTGGATTTACTGATGTGGGCTACCTGCTTTCATATCCCTGAAAGGTACAAATGAGTTCTTGAACGATCTAGTGGTTTTGAGGGTGAAACCATGTTATACGGCAGAAAGAAATGAATAACTAAAATGTCTGCCACCATCTCTCTCTCTCTCAGTGACAGTAGTCCCCTTGGGCATCTTTTGAGTTACATGCTAAGTTCCACCTTTTTTGCGATGGCAAATCTATTGAATTTCAATTGCTTCTTCTTGAGGAAGGATGCCTCAGAGGTATTATATAGTTGACATCGGCAGAACCAGGGAATAAAACGACATCTATATTAGGATGTGGGAAGTCAGGCAAGGGCAGAGGTAACTGAGTGGCCACTGAATATAGGGAAGAAAGACCATTCAATATCCCATTCACACTGAGCAGATAGATAAAGAGGACTACTTTTAGTCACTAACATTACACAGAGATAACCGGCTGGTGTCAGAGTTTGTGCGTGAGTGTCTGCTGTGGGCCGTTTGTTAAATCTGCCTCTCAGGTAAGTGTTCTTCCTCCTGGTTTAGCCTGGGGCAACAGGAAGTAGTGGGAGCGGTGCTGTGTAGCCGTGAGGCTCTTGTCTAGGTGAGGAGTGGTGTTGTGTAGCTGTGAGGCTCTTGTCTAGGTGAGGAGTGGTGTTGTGTAGCTGTGAGGCTCTTGTCTTTGTGAGGATTGGTGTTGTGTAGCTGTGAGGCTCTTGTCTAGGTGAGGAGTGGTGTTGTGTAGCCTTGAAGCTCTTGTCTAGGTGTTGTGAAGCTGTCTGATACCTGTACTGTCTTGTCTAGGTGTTGTGAAGCTGTCTGCTCCCTGTACTTTCTTGTCTGGGTGTTGTGAAGCTGTCTGCTCCCTGTACTGTCTTTTATAGGTGTTGTGAAGCTGTCTGCTCCCTGTACTGTCTTTTCTAGGTGTTGTGAAGCTGTCTGCTCCCTGTACTGTCTTTTCTAGGTGTTGTGAAGCTGTCTGCTCCCTGTACTGTCTTTTATAGGTGTTGTGAAGCTGTCTGCTCCCTGTACTGTCTTGTCTAGGTGTTGTGAAGCTGTCTGCTCCCTGTACTGTCTTTTATAGGTGTTGTGAAGCTGTCTGCTCCCTGTACTGTCTTGTCTAGGTGTTGTGAAGCTGTCTGCTCCCTGTACTGTCTTGTCTCGGTGTTGTGAAGCTGTCTGCTCCCTGTACTGTCTTGTCCAAGTGAGGGCCGAGTGGCCCTCCTTATTAAACTTTATTAGAGCTTCCTCCGTCCCTCAATGGAGCGTTGCACCCTGGGAGATCAGTGTGGACGGCGGCTCCCCTACTGATTAGTTCCAGAGGTAATGACAGCCTCTCACTGAGGCAATCAGAGGTCACAAAGGTCACAGTCATCATCTCCCTCTCTGCTCCAGAGAGACTGCAGCTCTGGAGCTAAGACTCAACTCAACATACATCAGACTAGCAGACCAGTACACAGAGCAGAGCAGGACAGACTCATCAGTACAGTAGGAACGGCTCCTGGCCTGGCCTTTGCTTTCCCCTTTCTCTCCTTCTTTCCATCCTTCTCTTTCTCCTTTCCCCCCCTCCTTCTTTCCCTCCTTCTTTCCTCAGGACTCATTGAGGGCTCCTGGAGCGGGCCAATACTTCTCTCCCTCCCTCCTCCTTCCTCTCCTTCCTCTCTTTCTCAGGACTCGTTTGACATTCCAGTCTGCTGAGGGTTCTCCTCTTTATTTCACAGACTCATTGCTCTGAAGTCGTTTGTCTCAGTCGTGCCTGCGAGACCTAATCACTCACCTCCTTCACAGGAGTCGAGCACCATGACTTTAATTTAGCACCACAGAGAGAGAAACCTATTACGGATGCAGAAGGGTTGCAACACTACGAATTCAATTACACCTGTGATTGCTTTGATTTGTATTATCACTTACTGGCAATTGAATGAACACCTCTCATAAAACCAACACACACACACACACACACACACACACACACACACACACACACACACACACACACACACACACACACACACACACACACCATGCACAACAAAATAAGATGTCATGACCTGATTACAGTATGGGGGAATACGACAACACCTGTCTAGTGAATGCACGTGCAGTCTTCTGTAAAGAGAGGTCTTGCTCCTGAAGGCACAGCCTGTATCTAATGTATGGGTGGATACAGCCTCATGGATGGTCCATAGGGGCACAGCTAAAGCTGAGAGACTTATTAGGCAAACCTTGAGATGTAATTAACTAAGACATACTGTAGTAGTCTTTTGTGACACAGTAACAAGTCCTGGTGAAAATATAATAACACATTTAGCTTGACGCTACGGATGTAAATATGATATCACCAAAAAATAAATATTAACCAATGAAGCGCATGGTAAGTCTTCGGATGTATTTTAAGTGCGGACGAGAACTGAAGTTAGGTCTATCCACTCTAACACTGGCTAAACACATTCTAGTTCAATTTCTATGAGCTAAACATTGTTCCGCTCTTCCCCACTGTGTTGGTCAACTGGTACTGGAAGTTAACAGCAGACGAAAAAGACTCAGAGGCCAAACAAACAGGAGTCAAGAGAGACCCTGAGAAATGGGAGATAACATTCTGTGACAGGGTGCACACCAGTACACCATGGCTGGGCCAACAGAGAGAAGAGTCACTCCATCTTTGTCAGAGCAGATGAGATCTTTCGTCTTTTCACCAAACTCAAAGGGGCTTTAGTACGGCGTGGAGCGAGGGACGAGAGAGAGAGAGAGAGAGAGAGAGGAACTTTACCTCAGGAGAGTGAAGACAGAGAGAAAGAGAGAAAGAAAGAGAGAACTAAAACAACACAGGGCGGAAGAGAGCGAGAGAGAGAGAGCAAGAGAGAGAGAGCAAGAGAAAGAGAGAGCGAGAGAGAGAGAGAGAGAAGGAGGAGGAGAGGGTATACTGGAGGCCTCAGCTGCAGAGGGACTCTCCTGTCACTGAAAAGATCAGCCCAGCTGCCTGAGACTTTCGTTATATTGAATGCTAAAACATTTGGATGATAAATTGTTAATTTCCCTGGAAAATTACCAGAGAAAAAAGGATAGGCATTACTTCAGGCCTGTTGAGCCATTGAAAATAGGAAATGTAAAAAGGTTGTAGTTGTATTATAATTTATATAATGACTGGAATATGAAATGTACAGTGAGGGAAAAAGTATTTGATCCCCTGCTGATTTTGTACGTTTGCCCACTGACAA
Organism: Salmo trutta; assembly: GCF_901001165.1. Classification (NCBI taxonomy): domain Eukaryota; kingdom Metazoa; phylum Chordata; class Actinopteri; order Salmoniformes; family Salmonidae; genus Salmo; species Salmo trutta. The sequence goes on from NC_042960.1 coordinate 9,495,724, forward strand.
AGAAATGATCAGTCTATAATTTTAATGGTAGGTTTATTTGAACAGTGAGACAGAATAACAACAAAAAAATCCAGAAAAATGCATGTCAAAATGTTATAAATTGATTTGCATTTTAATGAGGGAAATAAGTATTTGACCCCCTCTCAATCAGAAAGAGAGTGCTCCTAAAGGGAGTGCTCCTAATCTCAGTTTGTTACCTGTATAAAAGACACCTGTCCACAGAAGCAATCAATCAATCAGATTCCAAACTCTCCACCATGGTCAAGACCAAAGAGCTCTCCAAGGATGTCAGAGACAAGATTGTAGACCTACACAAGGCTGGAATGGGCTACAAGACCATCGCCAAGCAGCTTGGTGAGAAGGTGACAACAGTTGGTGCGATTATTCGCAAATGGAAGAAACACAAAAGAACTGTCAATCTCCCTCGGCCTGGGGCTCCATGCAAGATCTCACCTCGTGGAGTTGCAATGATCATGAGAACGGTGAGGAATCAGCCCAGAACTACACGGGAGGATCTTGTCAATGATCTCAAGGCAGCTGGGACCATAGTCACCAAGAAAACAATTGGTAACACACTACGCCGTGAAGGACTGAAATCCTGCAGCGCCCGCAAGGTCCCCCTGCTCAAGAAAGCACATATACATGCCCGTCTGAAGTTTGCCAATGAACATCTGAATGATTCAGAGGACAACTGGGTGAAAGTGTTGTGGTCAGATGAGACCAAAATGGAGCTCTTTGGCATCAACTCAACTCGCCATGTTTGGAGGAGGAGGAATGCTGCCTATGACCCCAAGAACACCATCCCCACCGTCAAACATGGAGGTGGAAACATTATGCTTTGGGGGTGTTTTTCTGCTAAGGGGACAGGACAACTTCACCGCATCAAAGGGACGATGGACGGGGCCATGTACCGTCAAATCTTGGGTGAGAACCTCCTTCCCTCAGCCAGGGCATTGAAAATGGGTCGTGGATGGGTATTCCAGCATGACAATGACCCAAAACACATGGCCAAGGCAACAAAGGAGTGGCTCAAGAAGAAGCACATTAAGGTCTAAGTACTAAGTACTAAGTAATGTTTTGCAGACGGGTCAAATACTTATTTCCCTCATTAAAATGCAAATCAATTTATAACATTTTTGACATGCGTTTTTTTTTGTTATTCTGTCTCTCACTGTTCAAATAAACCTACCATTAAAATTATAGACTGATAATTTCTTTGTCAGTGGGCAAACGTACAAAATCAGCAGGGGATCAAATACTTTTTTCCCTCACTGTAAGTTTCCCCAAAAATATTTATAATTCTGATTTTAAGATGTTCTTTGTAAGGGAGGATGTTGTGACTGTGTTGTGTTGATCTTAAGTGTATTCCGACAGACAATCCTGACTGTATTCATGTAACCGGTCAGGATTGGTACCTGCCATCTCAATATGCACAGCCACTAAAGACAGGAGACAACAGTAAACCCACTAGGCTAAATGCTAATCTGTAGCCCTGGGGAACAACAACTGTTTTTGCATGTCAGACCAGGAAACATCAAAGTAACATCACCATGACGATGTCAGCCACAGGGTAACCTCACCATGACAGCCGATGGAACACAGGTGGTCCACCTCCGCTACACAAACTCTCCATCTCTCTTTCTCTCTGTATCTATCTCTGTCTCTCCATCTCTCTCTCTCTCTCTCTCTCTGTATTTATCTCTGTCTCTCCATCTCTCTCTCGCTCTCTCCTTCTCTTTATACATCTCTCTCTCTGTATCTATCTCTGTCTCTCCATCTCTCTCTCTCTCCCTCCCTTGCTCTCTCTCTCCATCTCTGTGGATAAATCAGGATCTCTCAACTTGTAAATCAACAGGACAGGAACCTCCAAAGGTCAGAGCACTTTGTAATTACAGCTAATTAAAATGTGCCAGGGAGATTGAGCCTGGAATTTACCACCACTCATTAAATTTGAGGAGACGCTGTTAATTGGATATCAACCTCTTGTAACTCACCCCACTGTTAACTGTCACAGTGAATTGGTGTCATGTTGGGTGCATTGGATCAGTACATAGGGGCATCTACTACAAGGATTACAGTAATACAGGTAGTACATTGATGGTAGTGAATGTATGTATCAAGCCAGTCACACCTAATATCTCATGGACAGACTACGTAAACATAAACGGTAGCGTAGATCTGTCATGAATCGATACAACGGGATGCGTGAGATAATGAGCAGGATTAGTTCTGGTGCTTGGGTTTTTCATCACCTGTTATTTAGACAAATCACGATTTCGCAGGTCTTAGCAGCTTTCGAATTTTGAAAACCAAGATTTGAACTGAGATTACAGATCACCAAGCTAGAGTGCCCTCAGGTCTCCTATGATGTGCTGTGACATGACTTCCAGATTATAACATGGATTCAGACCTTGTGCCCCTCTTAATGAAGGAAATAACCCACATACCGATGTATTCTATGGTGCAACACAGTGTAGGTTTCTGAAGATTTGCTTGACCTTTCTCTATTTCATTGCATGGAGAAAAAAATATTTGAAGAGAGACAACTCAGTGGAAGTGGATCCTTGCATTTTTAGTCTAGAGATATTTTGATGATCTCTGTTCTTCGTCTGAACAGCAGAAATACATTCAAGATGGGGCTACAAATGATTAAGACTCAGCCTTCCTTGAGTCCTTTAAAACCAGTGCTTTGTGTGCCTGTGAAGGCGCTACATTACCCCTGGGAATGATGCTTGCCTCCTTCTCTCCCTCCCTCCTCCCATCAGTCAGAGTTAAGTGGATATTTGAAGGCACTCACATGCTTAGTAAACAACAGGTGTAGACTAACTGTGAAATGCTTACTTACAGGCCCTTCCCAACAATGCAGAGAGAAAGAAAATAGAGAAATAATATTAAAGTAAAACACATAATAATAAAAGTAATAATAGATACACAATGAGTAACAATAACATGGCTCTATGCACAGGGTACCAGTACCAGGCAATATGCAGTGGTACGAGGTAATTGAGGTAGCTACGTACATATAACTAGGAATAAAGTGACTCTTTCTTTTCCGAGGGCCTGGTCCATGGTGAGCAGTATGTCCTGTGCTGCAGACTCTGCTCTGATGTCCAGAAGCTCTTTTCGGTCGTAGGACACAATGGCGGAAACATTATGTACAAAAAAACTATCAGCGTATTAAAACACAAAATAGAAGAACATATCTTGTCCAGAATAATTTATCCATTCCTCTGTTCATTCTATCAATCCATTCCTCTGTTCATTATATCAATCCATTCCTCTGTTCATACTGTCAATCCATTCCTCTGTTCATTATATCAATCCATTCCTTTGTTCATTATATCAATCCATTCCTCTGTTCATTCTATCAATCTATTCCTGTGTTCATTCTATCAATCCATTCCTCTGTTCATACTGTCAATCCATTCCTCTGTTCATTATATCAATCCATTCCTCTGTTCATTATGTCAATCCATTCCTCTGTTCATTATATCAATCCATTCCTCTGTTCATTATATCAATCCATTCCTCTGTTCATTATATCAATCCATTCCTCTGTTCATTATGTCAATCCATTCCTCTGTTCATTATATCAATCCATTCCTCTGTTCATTTTATCAATCCATTCCTCTGTTCATTATATCAATCCATTCCTCTGTTCATTCTATCAATCCATTCCTCTGTTCATTATATCAATCCATTCCTCTGTTCATTATATCAATCCATTCCTCTGTTCATTATATCAATCCATTCCTCTGTTCATTCTATCAATCCATTCCTCTGTTCATTCTATCAATCCATTCCCCTGTTCATTATGTCAATCCATTCCTCTGTTAATTATATCAATCCATTCCTCTGTTCATTATATCAATCCATTCCTCTGTTCATTCTATCAATCCATTCCTCTGTTCATTCTATCAATCCATTCCCCTGTTCATTATGTCAATCCATTCCTCTGTTCATTCTATCAATCCATTCCTCTGTTCATTATATCAATCCATTCCTCTGTTCATTCTATCAATCCATTCCTCTGTTCATTCTTATCTGCAGAGCAGCAAACTAACATGGTATTGGCATAATTTGTACAGTACTCAATACTTCCTGGTTTCAACTCCATGGGTTGGAATAGTTTAGCGATTTGTTACGTAGACGACTCTTTAGCATTCTGCAAATGAAGGTTAGTTAGTTGTGTGTCAATAATATCAAGCAAAAGTGTAAATGTAAATTACTACCAAATGATAATGTTCTCATGCTGTCAGAAAATACTAATATCCTAAATGGATTATCTTGTTTGATGAAATAAACTCAAACCAAGTGTCCATTGATTCAGGCCAACCATAAATACACAAACTGAAATGTCAATCAATGTATGTGTCTAGGCCTTTGCTCATCAAAGCTGGACTTGGTTTTTAGGATAATTTCCCCAAAGATGGGGTTTAAATAACTTAGTAAGGAATTTTGTATGGGAATCCTTTACAGGATGAAGGCCAAGCACAGAATGCCATTTCACAGAATCGACCCATGGCTTTTCTAACACACAAGACACCCAGTCTACACAACAACCTGGAAACTGTACACTAGATTTTCTGTAATTGCTATGAACATTACTTAACGTGGTACCAGACCTATGAAATACATACACGGTATCCCTGTGTGCAGTGCACATCATTTGCTCATCACCAGACGCTCTGACCCCTGCAGTCTTTTGGAGCCTATAAGGAGGCCTGTCTAGCCTGGTTGCCAGTCTGTTCAGCTTACATTCCATGTCATGTGCCAATGAAGGAGTACAAGAAGTGGAATGTAAGCTTAACACACTGGCACCCAGACCAAGACTTGTCTTCTCTGTTCATCTTCGCTCTTCTCTCCTCTTCCCCCTTTTTCCTTTCCTCTTTTCCCCTCTTTTTCTCTCGTCTCTTCCTCTCCTCCTCTATTGTGGTTGCGTGACGTCCCACCAGATGTACTGCAGCATCCAGGCTGCTCTGCTGTTGGCTGCTCTTATCTCCACTGTAGGGCTCTGTGGCCTGAGGTGCTCTCCCCTTCTCTCTCTCACTCCCTCACCTTCCCCCTCCTCTATTACTCCCTTTTACTTTAAGTTTGTCTCTCCATCTCTCTCCCTTTCTCTCTCTCACACACACCGTCCATCTCTCTCTGAGTCATAACACACCCACTATTTGAAGGCTGCCAGGAAGAGAGAGAGAGAGTGTGTGTGTGTGTGTGTGTGTGTGTGTGTGTGTGTGTGTGTGTGAGAGAGAGAGAGAGAGAGAACACTGACGATGAGCCATCTGGACCTGTGCAGAAGCCTGCTGTGGTGCAGAAACTCTCCCAACATCCTCTTCATCTCTGTCAGCACTCTGAACAGTGACCACTGACACACGTAAAGGAGTTGGAATGACTGAGTCTGAACTTCTGCTAAACTTAGTCACCTCAAGATGCTAACATCAAATAGGTATACCGTAAAACTTCCGTTAATCTCAGAGTCTCCAGCGAGCGCTGATTTGTTCTGATTGCCGGGTAAAGAATCTGATTCTAGAAAATAAACGGTGGCCTACTGGATATAAAAATAACAGATTGCCATGCTTCGGTATACTTTCAAAAACGTCTCTGCCACACAGCTCACATCTGAAATGATTAATCCCTGTCAAAATATTGATGCCTGTCTGTACAGCCCGCTTGCGAGTGAGTTGACTACGTGAGTGTAAATGAGTTTGGAGAAACTCACAAACTCATAACAGTTTGAACCAGTTTCCAACAAACGGCCATGAAACTTTGCAGTTCTAAAAACAAACTCACGGTAATGAAAATTGGATGATAAACTTTAGAGGGAAATAAGTTGGTCTCACTGAGACTCTAATCCTCTGGAGTTCTGGTTGACTGAGGTCAGAGGAAGCAGAACTGCTCTTTCAGGTTCAGGTCTTTGCTCGTTGTTCTTGTTGTGCACCATGCTGATCTCCACAATAACATTGTTCTCCTTTCCTTTCCGGCCCATTCCCATCTAACAACTGCTCTATAATGCAGACTAATGCATTTTCCATGTTCTAAACATCCCTGCTATTGTCTGGTAAAAAGGTCCCGTCTTCTGTCATTGACTTCAACTGAGAACGTATGCACCATGTACAACAAGTTTCAAGGCAAAAATAACCATTGCAGGACAGGGAGTTCGTTGTTAAGGGACTTTAAATTGATCATTTAGGCTAGTGCGTGTGTGTGTGTGTGTGTGTGTGTGTGTGTGAGTACGTAAAATTGCCATGCACTGTAGTTTAAATCATCAGGTCCTGTTTATATTTTAATTGAGAATGTGAGAGTGTATTAGCGAGGCAGAGTGAGTAACTCCTCTGGTCTGGTGATAGTATATCGACTATAGAGAATGGCTGGCTGAAGGCCTTCTCATCCATCTCAGTGTGTAAGTTGCTCCATTAAGGCCTCCAGAGAGAGGAAGTGACTCAGACATTTACACACGGTCTGCTGCTCTGAGGCCACAGAGGCCTGGGGACAGATCATTCTCATCCAGCCTTTGAATAACGCAATTTACACTTCCTGTATATGGGCCCCCAGAGAGAGACGCCATCTTAGCTGAGTTATGGGTAAGCAAACACATAGTGGCTGGTTGTTGTTGACTGTAATTCCGATGGTATAAGATAGCATTGCTTTAGATGGGGAAGTAGGACCTGGATTTGTGTGTGTATGTGTGTGTGTGTGTGTGTGTGTGTGTGTGTGTGTGTGTGTGTGTGTGTGTGTGTGTGTGTGTGTGTGTGTGTGTGTGTGTGTGTGTGTGTGTGTGTGTGTGTTTTTGCGTGCGTGCATGTGTCTATAACATGGGTGTTTGTTACAACTATTAGCATGCAATGCTTGATCTATAACAGTAGAAGGTTAGTTGGAATCAGATCTTCTGTGAAGGAAATATGTCTATAAGCATTGAGCTTTAAGAAAAATCGATAGTTCCTGCTAATTCCTATTAGATGGTGCATTACTAAAAACATAAGTGAGGTTGTCTCAATGTGATAGTTAGCTTCCAAATGTATGCATCCTCCTCTTCCATAATTAATGGAGATTTGAGGGAAAGCGCCTGAGGGCCTAACGACTGTATTTTACACTGTTAGTGCTTATTAAAGGTTAAAAAGGCTTATAGGCAGTTCTATTCTGGGACATGTCTCCTAATTGTAGAGGATGGGGAGAGTCTCAAGTGTCTATCTCTTTGCTTTTTGCTAGCAGCAGGTTGCAATTATACGTAATCATATCAGGCAAATGCTAGCAGCAGGTTATACAGTATTCATAGAGAGACATGCAGCCATATGAGGATAATGCTAGTAGCAGGTTATACAGTATTCATATAGATAGACATGCAGCCATATGAGGATAATTCTAGTAGCAGGTTATACAGTATTCATATAGATAGACATGCAGCCATATGAGGATAATGCTAGTAGCAGGTTATACAGTATTCATATAGATAGACATGCAGCCATATGAGGATAATGCTAGCAGCAGGTTATACAGTATTCATATAGATAGACATGCAGCCATATGAGGATAATGCTAGCAGCAGGTTATACAGTATTCATATAGATAGACATGCAGCCATATGAGGATAATGCTAGCAGCAGGTTATACAGTATTCATATAGATAGACAGGCAGCCATTTGAGGATAATGCTAGCAGCAGGTTATACAGTATTCATATAGACATGCAGCCATATGAGGATAATGCTAGCAGCAGGTTATACAGTATTCATAGAGAGACATGCAGCCATATGAGGATAATGCTAGTAGCAGGTTATACAGTATTCATATAGACATGCAGCCATATGAGGATAATGCTAGTTGCAGGTTATACAGTATTCATATAGATAGACATGCAGCCATATGAGGATAATGCTAGTAGCAGGTTATACAGTATTCATATAGATAGACATGCAGCCATATGAGGATAATGCTAGCAGCAGGTTATACAGTATTCATATAGATAGACATGCAGCCATTTGAGGATAATGCTAGCAGCAGGTTATACAGTATTCATATAGACATGCAGCCATATGAGGATAATGCTAGTAGCAGGTTGTCGTGTCTTTGGCTATGCCGGATTAAGTGATATGACATGCTAACCTATAAAATCCTTTCTCTGTAATTAATATTACCTGATTAAGCTAGTCATGTAAATGTAATTAACTAGAAAGTCGGGGCACCACGGAAGAACGTTTATAGAGCCGCTATCTTCCGAATAAACTCTTAAAATACTTAGTAATATTTTACATCGATAGCAGTCAATATTAACCCATATCTTATTTTCAGTCTCATAATGAAAGTTGTAAATTCTTGGCTATCTTCACGAACCCTGGCTAACAAGTTGAATCAGCAATACAAAATTGGGTTTAATTATTTATTTACTAAATACCTAAACTAATCACACAGAATTACATATACACAGAATACAAATGATGTCATACAGAAAACGTCCTGGTGGACGGAACCTGTATGAAAGCTGGTTACACAAAGGGAAGGGGGTTGGGCTTGAATGAAAGAGCGGGAAGATTTAGGAACGAAGAAACAGCAGCTATGCTATCGTAAATACATTATCTTATGCATTACCAAATTACCGCCCATTTGGAAAAGGAAAATGCAATAAATATTTACTCTGAGCTGCGCTTCGGTATATTGGTCGTAGATGCTGGCCGGGTTGGCCAACAGATCTTCCTGTCCTCGGAAGAATGTCTCTGGTGGTAAATTGGATACGTGGTGGTATCTTCGTCCGTCTGTTAGACTGGATCCGTCGTCCGTCCTTTCCTAGCCCACGTCTACAGCGGCCGCTGCTAACTCAACGGCTAGGAAGTATCACTTCTGTAGTGAATAAGCTCAAAGTTCATACCATTCGCCACCAAAGCTCACGCCGAGGTTGGCTTAGTTCTGTACTTGACATTTGTGTCCTTCTAACGTAGAGGCTGCAGACCTCACGTACTGGAACAACGTGGTTATCTTTTCGTCAAAGGCTTATATAGTGGAGAGGGGGAAGGATGTGTTTCATCGTTTATAACCCCTGTCTCTTCACAGGAGTGGGCCACTGATCAAGCAGGGCACTTTCCTTATGGAAACCCAATTCTCTCATTTGGAAGCTAAAATTACATTTAATCTCCTAACAAACAATTTCAATATCAAACATTTCAATTGCATAACAATTCCATGTGACTCTGATAACTAGAGGGTGTATACTTTCCCAGGTACAGTTTATGTCGTCCTGTCATCAGTCATAATGTCTCAGATGACAACCGAACTGACATACATTCTCATTACGTTCCCAAGCATATTTCCAACTGGTTTTATTACCAAAATATGGTTCCTTTTCCTCATTTGTTTGATGTTCCCAGACTCTCTATATTTAACACAGGCTATTCAAGTCCTTCAGTAGGGTCAGAGAGGGGAAGGGAGAAAGGTATTTATGGGGGGGGGGTCATAAACCTTACCCACAGGCCAACGTCATGACAAGGTTATACAGTATTCCTATAGATGGAGATGCAGCCATTTGAGGCTAATGTTGGTGTAATATTAATGGTAGTATTGAATTATTTGTACACATTACATACAGTATTTTGTACTGAATGCATCTGTATGTCTGAAAACCCTATCTTCTCACTCTAGATACAGGTTACATATGCCATTACACCGCATACTGACCCCATTCAACACTCTAGATACAGGTTCTATATGCCATTACACCTGGTCGGTAAAAGGTGTAATGGCATATAGAACCGACCCCATTCAACACTCTCGATACAGGTTACATATGCCATTACACCTCTTACCGACCCCATTTAACACTCTAGATACAGGTTCTATATGCCATTACACCTCTTACCGACCCCATTCAACACTATAGATACAGGTTCTATATGCCATTACACATCTTACCGACCCCATTCAACACTGTAGATACAGGTTCTATATTCCATTACACCTCTTACCGACCCCATTCAACACCATAGATACAGGTTCTATATTCCATTACACCTCTTACTGACCCCATTCAACACTCTAGATACAGGTTCTATATGCCATTACACCTCTTATCGACCCCATTCAACACTGTAGATACAGGTTCTATATTCCATTACACCTCTTACCGACCCCATTCAACACTATAGATACAGGTTCTATATTCCATTACACCTCTTACTGACCCCATTCAACACTCTAGATACAGGTTCTATATGCCATTACACTTCTTACCGACCCCATTCAACACTGTAGATTGTCATGAATCCCGCTTCCTGAGTCTGTTTTCTGCCTGAGCTGATTGTTTTTCTGTTTTTGAGTCTGTTTCCTGAGGTTCCTGAACGCACCCTGTCTGGTTGCCAGGCGACGAAGCTAGGCTGGAGATCTTTCGATTACCCGCACCTGCAGCTCATCAGCTATCTGCACACCTGGTCCTGATCATCACCTCTTCACTTTATAAGCTCTGACCTGACATCCATTCCCTGCCGGATCGTTAGCAATGAACAGTATGTTGTGTCAGTGTACCAGCCTCAAGTCACTAGAGTTAGTTTTGTTGTTCTGTACTTTTTACCTGTTACTCACCTCTGTTTACTCTGTCTACAGTCATTCTCCCGGAACATTCACCCCCCCTGCCTGGTCGTCGGTGGCTTCTGTGACATCATTGGATCTGCCTATTCACTCTCATCAACTCACCTCCGCTGCGTCTCCTGGATTATTCTGTTTTCACCTTGACTCTGTAAATAAATACTCACCTTCATTTTACTCACCTTGTCCTGGTCGGCTTCTGGGTTCTGCTTTAGAGAATCGTGACAGTAGATACAGGTTCTATATGCCATTACACCTCTTACTGACCCCATTCAACACTCTCGATACAGGTTCTATATGCCATTACACCTCTTACTGACCCCATTCAACACTGTAGATACAGGTTCTATATTCCATTACACCTCTTACTGACCCCATTCAACACTGTAGATACAGGTTCTATATGCCATTACACCTCTTACCGACCCCATTCAACACTATAGATACAGGTTCTATATGCCATTACACCTCTTACCGACCCCATTCAACACTGTAGATACAGGTTCTATATGCCATTACACCTCTTACCGACCCCATTCAACACTGTAGATACAGGTTCTATATGCCAATATGCATCTTACCAACCCCATTCAACACTTTAGATACAAAGCAAAAGTAACACAAAGTAAAAGTAACAATTTGAGAGCACGCAATGTCTCAGAAACACTCAGATAATCATCAACTAATACACTACAAATTAATTCACCGATTTTGTTTGACTGAAATGCTGCCAATTTAAACTGCTCCTATTCCAAATTCTCTGCTTTGTTCTGAAACAAATATTGTCAGCTACATACACATGATGTGGGACTGCCCCAGTGTGAAGACCTTTTGGTCACAGGTTGCCAGGTCTGTGTCAAGCATAGTTGGTGCTGCCATTCCTTATCTCCCCAATATAGTATTGTTGAATGATGACCCCTCACTGACTCACAGTACCCCAGAAACAAGGATGGTTGTCCGGACTCACTGCTGCAAAAATAATGTTCAAATGGAAGCCTCCACCTAAGCTCAGCATAACTAAATGGCAACAAAACTTCCTTGACATTCTTTCACTAGAGCTCTCCATAGTAACGTGTGAACAGCTATAAGGAAACAACATTAGATACATTCAGTAGAGCTGTCGAAAAGGTCAAAAGCTTATTTTGAATTAATATAATGTAACCCTGTTCGAATTTATCAATCGAATTTTGAATATCTGTATCGAATATTGATGTGTGCAGGCTGATTGTATTAATGTGTGGCTTGTTCCCACCAACAATTTAACAAACATAAGATGAGTTACCCATGATGTTTTGTTTTATGCATAGATATGTCCACAACATGAGTCCGTGGGGGGAGAGGAATAATAAAAAGTTGTTCAAAAAAAGAAGAAACACCACAGATAAAACAAATGTATATTTAGTAGTTTAATAACAAAATACATTCCATTCCACAAGGCCCATCCACTTTCTTCTGTACAATTTACAGCTATAGCTACTCACTTATTTGCACTTGATTTATTGAGGACGCCACAGGGAATTTGATAAATGCGTTATAAGGAATATTTATCAGCTTAGCCCCATTCTCTGGGGAACCTAAACACAGAACGCACGCTGTTTTGCTTGTCCTTGCTTTTATTAATATGTCGAGACAATTGATCCGCAGCAAAGTGTGTCATATGAGGGGAGTGTTGTGTGTGTGCGTGTGCCTTGAAAGCGATGCTCTATGCTACACAGACCACGTTCCTTCACTGAAAAATGAATAAAAACACTATGCAATTCAAATGAAAGGGATCTTTGCTTTCGCTCCGAGAATGGGGCCATTGTCAACATGAAACAAAATGAGATCACAGCTATTTCTCTTGTTACACACTTCCAACCACAAGAAAAGGGCTCCAAATGTGATTAATCGCTAGCAATGTGAACATCTAGCATTTAACATAAAGAATGTGCCATATGGATACACTCACGTTAACCTGCAACAATGTTCCCTTTGTTCCAGAAGAAACCCATTGAGGTAAACAACGATGCAACTGTAGTGGTTTGATGATGCAATACTTTAAAATATATAGAACTCATACAAGGCTCAATATCATATTGTGATCATGCATCAACGCAATGGCAAGCAATTCCACATCAACAAATACACGGGAAAGCAACACTTGTCGTCTCGAAGAGAGAAAAAAAGAATCCACACCTTCACAACATATGCTTCCAGTTTATTTGAGCCAGCAAATATTTACTGTACATGCATAACTGTGAGATCTAAGTCAGTAACTTTTCACAAGCTTTATGAAATTGCGCTTTCCATCCTACTTGTTATAGTCATCTGCATTACAGTATCTTGTTGTACAGAGAAACTCTTAATATTACACACACAAAGGAATGGTATTCTAAAACAACGTATTGGAATGAGATCTGCATTTTGGGTTTTCCATTACATTTGTTCAAATCATACATACAGTCTTTATAAAGATGTTAAATCTTACCAGGAAACTTAATATGTCACATTGGTCAATGTGTTTCCACTGTAATTATAGATGCCAAGCTAAGCCATTCCATTGGTCCTAAAGAGAAATCCCCGCCCACCAGGTGACTCAACCTCACTTCCAGGTTGGTACTGGAATGAATTAATGGAATTAGGGCCTAGGAAAGAGGTTGCGTCCCAAATTGCACCATATTCCATACAAAGGGCACTACTTCTGACTAGGTCAAATAGGTATTTGGTAAAAGATGTACACTATGGCGAAAAGGGTGCCATTTGGGTCTAAGAGAGTGATAATTGATTCAGAGTGATAATGGACTGGCGCACTTTGCTTCCAAAACCCAGCTCCGAACAAAGGCTAATGGGTGTAATGTACTGTGTGTGCAGTAGTTAATCACCCTTTTTAAAATGGAGTTTATGACAATAACTGGTTCCTGTTCAGCAGTTTTCCAATAGTTCACCAAGTGCTCATGGTAATGCTGTATCCATTAGGCCTATTCTGTGACCCTGGCATAATTCCTCATTTTCGGGGGCAAATAAACTGAAAGCTATTTTTTTTTTGCTTTCAGGAACACGACCCACTATAGTGTAGTTCGGAGAGATTAGACACAGATGTACGATCGTTGGCAATAACATTTATTTAATATCACTATGTTATTTCCATGTTATTGATTCTGCCATAGCCACAAACGACAGCTATATTGTGGTCTTAACAGCCATCGGGGGGAGCGGGGGTGGGGGGGGGGGCTTTTGCTGTAGAGAAAGTCTAGATGCTATAGACGTGAATTAGTATTACTGTAACTGTCATATTGTTTCTGCATATATGGTGCAATTATCAGCCATAACATTCCATGAAACATTTTCTAAAGTCTATTCTAGTCACTCTATTCTCACAGGCCTCTGACGTAAGCTATGCTATGCATCCAAAAATGATATCCATCTGCCATAGCGATCACTCAGTCCCCTAGTGAAAAAGCCTGGCTACGAGGCGATGAGTCTACGAGGCTATAACGACCTAAAGGAGAAGAAATGCTTAGCCCAGGTTTTTGCGCTTGTTTATCCTCTGCATAAATGAGTGGTTAACCACGAGAAATGCAACGGTACGGGAATCAAACTCCTCGGAGGCTTCATTAGATCCTGTGTGTCGGATGGTTCCCTGTTGGCTCCACGGCCCAGCCACCCGGCCAGAGCACAGAGGCAGACCATTTTGTACGTTTATTTATCAATCCAGAAACACACAAAGTGTAAATGCTGTTCGTTGACTAAAATGCTGTTTTTATTTTCAAATCATGCTGCTTATGACGTTGAGGTGAACTTTTCAATGCACAGTAGAACATAGAAACGGAATATAGAATGTATTCTACATGAGACCTATATGAGATATGATTTTGATGATACACAGCATTTAAGTCCCCATTAAATGACTAAAAGGGACATAGATTGAAACTATAATGTGTGCATACACTTTAGTTTGAAACTATGACGTATTCCGTTTTAGGGAAGAACATTTTCTAAAAAGCACTGAAAAGGCAATCTGAGATTTAGCCACTGGTGTGATGCCAGAGAAAGTCCAACCTCAACTCTGTGTGGGGTGAAAGAGGTTGAGAAGAAGGAATCCTTTTCTCTCAATTACACTTGGAGGATAAACTTATCCACCCTCAGCGAGAAATAACTCATGAATATTGCAAATCGAAGTTAGAGTTCACATTATAGAACAGTGTTTGGCTTCAAATTCAAATGTCCCTAGGCAACAAATGTTTTTGGGGTAATGTCAACAAATTAAAGTTGAGATGCTCTTCGGATGGAATCCAGCAGAATGGTTCAAGGACATGGGCTGAGAAAGAAGCTTTCGAGGGGTTTAGCTTGCGGGTTATGTTCGAGAGGTTGGTTTTACTTCCTACAAGTTGTTGGAAATAAAGTACAGTGTTACTTAATCGACATAGCTCAAGGTATCTCTTTATGGAGATTCATCATTGATACACACACTCGCACACACCTTCACCCCGTAGGCCTCGATTCACACCAACAAGCAATTCTTTGTCATTGAGGGTTATGATCTCTGTAATACACACCTCTAATGCGAGGCAATACAGAGAACACACATCCCTTAAAGGAACACTCCACCCAAAACGCAGCATCATAGGATGCAAAATGCATCATGCAGGGATGATTTTTGTATTTAGAAAGTTACATATGTTGAACACTTGATTGCTGACAAGCAAAACATTTTGGGACTATGTCAACAATGGACTAATGAAACAAATACCAAAATATCGTTTTTGGGTGGAGTTTTCCTTTAAGGCCCAGGGAAACAAAGTGACAACCTGCATTTTCTCTTCCACAAACTCAATAGTGAAGATCTACGTATTTTCTACCCTCTTGTTACACTTCCCAGCAAGTCTGTGATGAGGTTGTACTGTACTGTAATGTACTGTGCTGTACTATCCAACCCACATTGTGACCCCCTCAGGAGAACATACACGATGAGAGATTTAGTTGAAGCACATTATCACAGTATACTGTAGCTTCTGTTATCAATATACACTGAGTGTACAAATGATCAGGAACTCTTTCCATGACATAGACTGACCAGGTGAATCCAGGTGAAAGCTATGATCCCTTATTGATGTCACTTGTTAAATCCACTTCAATCAGAGTAGATGGGGAGGAGACAGGTTAAAGAAAGACTTTTACGCCTTGAGACAATTTAGACATGGATTGTGTATGTGTGTCATTCAGAGGGTGAATGGGCAAGACAAAAGATTTAAGTGCATTTGAACGGGGTATGGTAGTGGGTGCCAGGCACACCGGTTTGTGTCAAGAACTGCAACGCTGCTGGGTTTTTCATGCTCAACAGTTTCCCGTGTGTATTAAGAACGGTCCACCACCCAAAGGACATCCAGCCAACTTGACACAACTGTGGAAAGTATTGGAGTCAACATGGGCCAGCATCCCTGTGGAACGCTTTCGACACCTTGTAGAGTCCATGCCCCGACGAATTGAGTCTGTTCACAGGGCAAAATGTGGAAGATGCAACTCAATACTAGGAAGGTGTTCCTAATGTTTGGTATACTCAGTGTACTGTAACACAGTTCATCCCTGCTACTGTGAGTCCAGGATTCAAACTCTCCTCACAACGTACTCAACATACTCCAGACGCACCTGAGTCAGAAGAACCTGTAGTATCATATCAAGTAGTATATATCTGAGTCAGCCATTTTGGTTATGGAGCTACAGTGACAGGACAATAGACTAAACTACTTCTAATCATTATTATTCTAAACCAAAGACAGCTGTTCTCCATTTAGTTGTCTTTCGGGATGCTCTATCAAATGCTTGCTGGACTCTGTGATATATTTGCTATTTAAAGAGCTCTTTCTGAACATAACTGGTCATAAGCTTAAGCTAGTAGGCCTATGTCATTTGCTAAACTGGAATTCACCTCAAATTTAACCTGACACACACGCTATGGGGAACGTGGATGCTTCGTAGTTCATACAGTCAATCGAGCACCGTTTTACAAGTAAGATGTCTAGCCAATTACAGATCAAGCATGTTACTCATGAAAGTTATATCTCTTGTAAAGAAAAGTAATGTAATATGGCCAGGGGCGCCCCAGGGATTTTGGGCCCTGTGAAAAGATATCACATTGGGCCCCACCACCACAGGCCACACCAACCCTGCGCAATTTCTGTAACAATACACCTCCAGAACCCAATCAACCCATTCTTTAAATAACTCGACCTTTGCAGGCTTGCAACTGTCTTGTAGTCCAATATTTACTGTACGATATTTACTGACAGTGAGCTGTGAAAATATAACACTGTGCAGACATGCATGCAACATTCTGCATACAGTGGAATTCACTATTTGATGAAAGACTGATACCCTCTATAAGAAATGTGCTAAAGGCCATCTTTTACAGTCTAAATGTAAATTTAATGGTACAATTCTTGAATGGAAAATTCTCTTAACATTAATGAATAACTTTAATATACCTTAACCTCTTCAATTAAAATACATGAACATTATCATCTATAGAATGATATAACAAACAAAATAATCAAATCAGCAGCAGATTGTTGAACTAAGTACACATACCAACTAGAAAATAAGCAGCTGGAAAAGTGGAACTGGAAAACTAAATGGAAATTAAAGGCCTGATGGTGGCGCTAGAGGAAAGGTCAAGAGGTCACCAAATCAATAGGTTTCTTCCACTTGGGGTCTTGATTGTGCACAACAAATTTTATGGCAATCCAGCCATTACTTTGAGATAGATCTTGTTCTCAGTCTGTTCTCAGTCTTGTTCTCAGCCTGTGGGCATTGTGTGTAGTGATCCAATATCCATAGCCATGCCATTTAACAGTTATCACTGGCCCCTGCTTATCCTTACTCACCAAGAGCCCCGAGCCTTCTTGCTAGCAAGGGGGTTGGGGGGGATAACGCTAACACTAAACGAGTCATTGAATGCTCTCCCTCCTGTTGGTCCGGGGCGTTGATGTTAAACAATTTCATGATCATGCAAATGATGGTAACCTTATATCATAGCAAGATATGGAGGTGTATTCCAGTGGAGGCTGGTGGAAGGAGAAATCAGGAGGACGGGCTCCCCATTCCACCCCATGTATCCTTCCACCAGCCTCCACTGGTGAATCTATTGCATTGTCTATAACCTCAGGTGGCTAAATGGTGTTTGAGAGAAACATTGTGTAAAAAAAATTATACATTTACATCCATATGTTTTCTCTCTCCGAGCTGTAACCCTGCCTCCGTGGAGAACAAGATTGAGATGGAGAATGATTGGGCATCATGCAATGATTCCGTTCCCCGCATCACAGTGTCAACAATGTTCTAATTAGGCCCTTGCTAAATGGCATTTGTTAAGCAGACTGAATCTACAGGCATGAGATTCAGTCGCAATAATTGCTGTCACACAATTAGCTGTAATTACTTTAAATCTATACAGCTGTGACACAGTTGAGTTATTATAGTGTATGGGAGATGATTCCAGGAAATACAATGTGTTTCATGTCATACTAGGTTCAATGGCTGTGCTTCGGAAGTAGACACACTAGTGGTAATGTGATTCAACCGTGTAGTTAGAGCAGACAACATGGTTCGCTAGAGATAATTGCCTTCTAAATCAGGTCAGTCCAAACATTGTTGTGACGGCCAGTAACTAGCATTAATCAAGGACTACAATCTCCCATATCAACGTAAGCTATTGTCACAAGAGATGCTAGAAGAGTACTCCAAACCACCAGCCTTTCATATGAGTACATGAGTGGGCATGTTTCTGAATGAATAGGGAATGGTAGAAATGAAATAATTCACTATTGTAGCCTATGGGTATTTAGTATACACACTTCAGACTCTAAGGAACAGCAAATAACAAATGTAAACACACTGCATGCTCTACAATCACTGGAGGCTCTACAGAGTTTGGAGCCCTCTGTTGTATTTGTAGTTAATACTACTGTTAGTGCCGTACATGCAGTACAATTTATTGGATCTGTGAATTGTACTTACATCAAAGATCATAACATGTCCAAGAGGCAATTGTATTCACATCAAAGATCATAATGTCTCCAACATTAGCCAAACAGGAGTTCCTGGCTCATTAGTGATTCCTTATCATCCCTGATCTGCCCTCCAGAGAAAAAATGAAAATGGCCTCCAAGTTGGCAAGTAAGATGTTATCGTTCATTGATGGTTTTTGGTGGGGGGGTTTTGACACCTACTGCTGCACTGCTTGAAGATGAAGAGAATGAAGACAATCAGAAGAGGACAGGCATGCAGTCCATCAGTACTGAACAGTGTTGGGGAAGCTACTCTGAACACAAGTTGCTTCTGTAAGTCGTTCTGGATAAGAGTGTCTGCTAAATGACTAAAATGTATGGTTTATCAAACTACCAATTACATCACACTAGAAGAAGTTAAGCTACCCTTAAGATAAATATAGTTCACTTAACGAAAGCTACTTTGAAAAATGTGTTCGCTAGTTCGGGAAAAATGATCATATCTTAATCTGAAATGTCATAGACTGCAAATTGCAAAAACAGATCACTCTGGAGTCAGATGTTAAAAGTATGTGTAATTTAGCCAATTGAAAACAAAGTCATTAACAACTGAAAACACTACCAAGATTTGAATTTAGTTCAACAACCACCAAGCTACTGCAAATTGTAGTTTAATTACTACTTGAACCACAGATAGAACAATGAGCCAGATGTTTGATCTAAAGCATCTGGTTGGCATTTCCACTCAGCACCAAATATAGTGATGAGAGGAAGCCCACTGGCCGGCAGTGGGAGTTAATGGAGTCAGATGGATTTTGGCATTCTGCAAATGTTCTTACCAATGAAACATTGAATCTCGATACAGTTTTCTGTTCCCAACACTAACATCTCTTACAAACAGAGTGGACTAAGTGTGGTAGACTTTACCCTTTGCCAAAGTTTCAAAAAATGGTGTTGTTTAGAAGGAGTGCGAGGGCAAATTGAGTTATTGCACACGAGTACTTCACAGAGTAGACGTTCCCTAATGGAAATATGCAAATACAAGCTAGAAAGCACCAATAGGAACTTGCTAGCTCGTGCTTGGCTCTGCCCACCTCCTTGCTTGTTCTGCCCACTATGATTCATTTGCTCCCACTGGAAACGACAGGCTGCGGTCTATCTTGGATTAGTTATAAAAAATATTTGGTTGAACTACATATAGTTCACTACTCCCCAACACTGGTAATGAATGTGTTGTTGCAATCTATAGAAATACATTTAGAGGATGAATCAAGAGGAAATTGAGGATGACTGCGTGTGGTAGATAGCATGAATATGTACACATGTCCATGCTCCACAGAAGTTGCATGCTTTTCATAATAGTAAAGGATGGAAAACCTACAACGAGAAGGAACCATAGAACTCCAAGACGGTTTACTCGCTAAATATATTAAGTGGGTAAAAATAATTAGACCTCAAAGAAGAGGAAAGCCACTGAATGCCATGAAGGAGGATCTTGAAGGCTACAGTATCTCCCCACATGTTCTTACCTGAATACCAAAAGATGTTCAGGTGCACACATCACAGCATCACCGAAACATAAGTATGAAGGAGTGCTTCCTCTATGTCTTAGTGTGCATGATTAAATTGAGACTTGATCTCATTTAGCTGTAATGATAAATTATCCCACTCCCCAACCTTGAACCAGAGGTGCCTCCTAAATCCATTTACAACCTGAGTGTGTAAGCTAGTTATAGCTTTTTCATAGCTAGACCGTAGCTATGAAAAATACGGATTCTGTTATCCATCTTGGGTGCAGTTGATACTTTCTCAAATCAAATAAAATCAAAATGTATTGGTCACATACACATGGTTAGCAGATGTTATAGTGAGTGTAGCGAAATGCTTATGCTTCTAGATCCAACAGTGTAGCAGTATCTAACAGGTCATATCTAACAATTCCACAACAAAACCTAATATCTAGCAAATTTCACAACAAAACCTAATACACACAATCTAGTAAAGGAATGTGATGAGAATATATAAGTATATAATATATGGAGGAGCAGTGACAGAGTGGCTAAGATGCAATAGATAGTAAAGTGATGGATACAGTATACAGTAAATACATATGAGATGAGTAATGCGAGATGTGTAAACATTCTTAAAGTGGCATTATTAAAGTGACTAGTGTTCCATTTATTAAAGTGGCCAATGATATAGGCAACTGTATCTCTGTGCTGGTGGTGGCTGTTTAACAATATGATGGCCCAGAGATAGAATCTGTATTTGAATCTCTCTGTCCCAGCTCTGATGCACCTGTACTGGCCTCGCCTTCTGGATGGAAGCGGGGTGAACAGGCAGTGGCTCGGGTGGTTATTGTCCTTGATGATCTTTTTTGCCTTCCTGTGACATTGGGTGTTGTAGGTGAGCTGGAGGGCAGGTAGTTTGCCCCCGGTGATGCGTTGTGCAGACCGCACCACCCTCTGGAGAGCCCTGCGGTTGTGGGCGGTGCAGTTGCCGTACCAGGCGGTGATACAACCTGACAGGATGCTCTCAATTGTGCACCTGTAAAAGTTAGTGATGGTTTTTGTACTTCCTGCCCGTCAGGAAGTACAGGACCCAGGTGCAGAGGGCGGGGTCCAGACCCAGGGTCTCAAGCTTAATGAGGAGTATGGAGGGTACTATGGTGTTGAATGCTGAGCTGTAGTCAATGAACAGCATTCTTACATAGGTATTCCTCTTGTCCAGATGGGACAGTGCTGTGTGCAGTGTGATGGCGATTGCATCATCTGTGGACCTATTGGGGCGGTAAGCAAATTGGAGTGGGTCTAGGGTGACAGGTAAGGTGGAGGTGATATGATCCTTGACTAGTCTCTCAATGCACTTCATGATGACAGAAGTGACTGCTACGGGGCTTTGCTCTGTATTGAGTCTTGTAAAGATATTTTGGATTCTTCGCATAAAAATAAAACGCTTGTAGGAAAATATGCCTTAATTCATCATAGACTAATAATTATTTTCTGAGTTTACATTTCATATAACACAACAATCTAAAGAATGTGCAAAACAAATAACGATCGTTGATGAGCGATTACTGAAGTTACTGACGTCATTGGAAGCTACTGAAACCACTCCGTTAAATGAATAACTTAATCAAGTAGAGTTATGTTCGTCGTGATTACTTGGGAAGGCTTTGACAGACTGGCATCTTTATTCTCACCTGGCTCACAGAGAGCAAAAGTCTGTGTGTCCCCCCCCTTCTCTCTCTCTCCGTCTCTCTCTTTCCCTCTCTCTGGCGCTGTGGGCATCTCTCGCTACCTCTCTGTCGCTCTTTTTCTCTCTGATTCCTTGTCTGTCCCTCCCACGCTGCCTCATCACAACCAGCAGGAACAAAGCAGCGGCCCCCCTGTCACTGCAAACCTCTCCTTCCTCCATCATTATCAACAGCCTCACACAGCATGGGGCAATTACAAAGAATGGCTCTACATGGAACTCATTAATGAAGTTGTTGGAATAATTAATGAAAGCAAAGTCACTTTTACAAAGTGTTCACAAAGTCACTGTTGTGCCACTCAAACTGTATGGTAAGTTTGGAGTAAGAGAAGTTGGGCTTCTTTTTCAAAATGGCCACCAACAGAGAATATGCAAACCACTGGGACAGCAATAGGATCATTAATGGGAGCCAGACTGAGACGGATTGCAAATCCTCAAAGATGAACGCAGATCAAGAATGCACGCTGCTTTTATCATCTCCCTAAAACGATAGGAAGGTAACAAATTAGATTAAAAAATAAATAATAATAAATCCAGAAAAAAACGATCGATTTCATTAATAGGATCTCATGGAGGGAGCTGGATGGCTAGAGGGGATTTGCAACATGCTGTAAACCAGGGCCTCACAGAACCATAGTGACCATGGAATCAAACAGAAAAACCAATAAGACATCCAATAAACCGGTGCCCTTGGGTGTGAGGCTTCGAGACCTGACGCCGCATGACACACATCCCACCCCCGCCCCCTTCCTCCCCCGCACCTCAGAAGGCAGCCAATAGAATTCATTAGACAGCCAATTACTCACAATAACATATTTTACACAGGAAGCGCCGCGTGACCCTGCGACTGTGAGATCCCCTGCAGCGTGTTACAGAGTGTGTGTGTGTGCGTGTGAGTGAGTTAGAACCATTAAATCTAGCTGAGGCCTACGTATCCCGGGGTGGAGCCTGGGGTACACGTTTGCCTTTTTCCCCTTTTGATAAGTGATATATCTTTAATGTCTCTTTTAATTTTATCTATTTTCAGCGTGTTCCAGTTCACGCCCATTTCCAGCAACTTCACATAGCCATTGAAGAGGAGTGGGACTACATTCCACCAGCCACAATCAACAGCCTGATCAACTCTATGCGAAGGAGATGTGTCGCGCTGCATGAGGCAAATGGTGGTCACACCAGAAAATGACTGGTTTTCTGATCCACTCCCCTACTTTTTTTTAAGATCTGTGACCAACAGTTGCATATCTGTATTCCTAGTTATGTGAAATCCGTAGATTAGGGCCTAATGCATTTATTTCAATTGACTGATTTCCTTATATGAAATGTAACTCAGTAAAATCATTGAAATTGTTGATGTTGCGTTTATATTTTTGTTCAGTATAGTCTCTGTGGGATATGTATTATCCAGGCATTTTGGTATAGGGGCCTATGTTGATGAGCTGAATGCATTATTAGGCTACAGTTTCAACGTTCTTAACGTCCTTATCATTTCAGACCATCCCTATACTCAGGAAGGGGCCATAGGTTCAGTTATGGAAAGGAAGTCATTATGCTAGATTCAAGACAGGGTTCAGTTATGGGATGGGAGTCATTATGCTAGATTCAAGACAGGGTTCAGTTATGGGATGGAAGTCATTATGCTAGATTCAAGGCAGGGTTCAGTTATGGAATGGAAGTCATTATACTAGATTCAAGACAGGGTTCAGCTATTGAATGGAAGAGATTGATCAGCTAGATTCAAGGCAGTGTTCAGCTATTGAATGGAAGAGATTGATCAGCTAGAGTCAAGACAGGGTTCAGTTATGGAATGGAAGTCATTATGCTAGATTCAAGACATGGTTCAGTTATGGAATGGAAGTCATTATGCTAAATTCAAGGCAGGGTTCAGTTATGGACTGGAAGAGATTGATCAGCTAGAGTCAAGGCAGGGTTCAGTTATTGAATGGAAGAGATTGATCAGCTAGAGTCAAGGCAGGGTTCAGTTATGGAATGGAAGAGATTGATCAACTAGAGTCAAGGCAGGGTTCAGTTATTGAATGGAAGAGATTGATCAGCTAGAGTCAAGGCAGGGTTCAGTTATTGAATGGAGGAGATTGATCAGCTAGAGTCAAGGCAGGGTTCAGTTATTGAATGGAAGAGATTGATCAGCTAGAGTCAAGACAGGGTTCAGTTATTCAATGGAAGAGATTGATCAGCTAGAGTCAAGGCAGGGTTCAGTTATTGAATGGAAGAGATTGATCAGCTAGAGTCAAGGCAGGGTTCAGTTATGGGATGGAAGAGATTGATCAGCTAGAGTCAAGGCAGGGTTCAGTTATTGAATGGAAGAGATTGATCAGCTAGAGTCAAGGCAGGGTTCAGTTATTGAATGGAAGAGATTGATCAGCTAGAGTCAAGGCAACACACTGAGTTTGGGTTGACTTTACAGACATTCAGCTCCTTTACCAATTTTAGATGTTTTAACAACAGAGTTTAGTTCTATTTCTATGGTTTTTGCAATACAACCACATAAATAAGTGCTAACCCACTGGGCACAGACGTCATTTCAACGTCTAGTTTAGATTTACAATTAGTTGATTTGTCAGCAAATGTGAGTTCAATGTGAAATCAACCAAACATGTTTACAATGTCATTGGATTTAGGTTAAAAGATGGGTTGGTTACTTTATAATGATTACTTTTTGCAAATCCAATCAGTTTTCCACATTGATTCAACATCGTCACATAGATTTTTGTTGTTGTTGAAATGACGTGGAAACAACATTGATTCAACCATTTTTTGTCCAGCGGGAAGTTAATCCTGAAAAGTCCTATTCATCTTTAGTTTTTTATCTTTTACAGCACACTCTGACAGGAATGTGTAAATTGCTTGTGATCATGTGTAGCTTAAAGGACTTGACAGGTTGTAATACTTTCTAGATCAAAATGAGGATGCACTGCACACAATTGTGGGAAAACCCACCAGATACAATTCATTATTCTAATCACACAAATGACTCACAAAGAAAATGTATGACTCAATGGCACACCGTGAAAGTCATAGCCCCCATGCTCATTGATGACAGTTTTGTATGGCAGGATTTTCTCTGTGACATTAATCATTTCATTACAGTGCTTGTCGCTACCAAGACCACACCAGTGGCTTTTTCTCCTCTCTCCTTCATTATTCAAAACTGAAAAGGTTACATTGATTTCTGGTTCCATTTCCCCAGCTCAGCGATGGAATCTTAATAAATCAAATCATTTTTGACAGTTGGTGGCGCAGGCAGGCAGGGGCACCAGCGTTCTAGAATATTGGATTCTTGCAGCTGTGCCATCCTGTTTGCATTTCGTCGTCGGCACAGAGACGGTTGGTATTTAGAGTAATGACCAGGTGACACTGGTAGAATGTCACAAGGGGGAGTTTTTCCATGCATGGTCTGACAGCTGGATGTGACAGGACTAAGATTATAACAAGTTAGACTTCTCACTTTGTACCTGAAGTTGGTGGATAATGGATTTATTTTGTTGGGAGGGGGATAACGACAACACCAGAACACCCAAACACCCATTTCTAATGCAGGGATCCATAACAATGTACTAATTTGAATGTTATTGGTCTGTTCCTGTTCAGATGAAGATTTAAATGAACAAAATAATCACAAGTTTTCTAAACTAATGCAATTTCTACCTTCCCTCCCTTGTGTTGCTGTTGGAAACATTAGTATAAATAGCTGTTGTCTTAGACTACTGACAATCTCAATCACAAATTGTTCTGGGTGTAGCTCTTAGCTGGTATATAAATCTATAAGAGCTGGGAAGCTGGACGACCTAGATCCTGTAACACTCCCCTCCAGATGCCTTTGTTGACAGAGAAAGCTCTCCTCCCTTTCTCTCTCTATCTCTCTATTCCTTCTCTTGCTCTCTCTCTATCTCTCGCTCCCTTCTCTTCTCTCTCTCCATCACTCTCTCTTTCCTCATTCTGCCCTATGAGGAGGGGTGAGAATCAGAGACGGAAAACACACACACACACACACACACACACACACACACACACACACACACACACACACACACACACACACACACGGCAACAGAACAAACTGAACAAATACAATGTAATCCTGGAGAAGATGAAGGCAGACAGCTAGGAAACGGTGATCCACACAAGCAGAAGAACAAATAGACTGACGGTTGGGTAGTATTTTCACAGGGATCGGATGATCTTTTAGAAAGTTTCCCCACTCAATTATGTCACGTTTGTTTTTCTGGGCAAGCGAATGCAGTGAACAAAATGGAACATGGCATGTACTTTCAGACTGAAATCTTGAACTTGAAAGAACTCTTTGTACATGTGTTCTGTTCTGTACGGTAACTCAGACTCTCTTGTAAATCAAAAGTTCATCCGAATACAGTATTTAATCAATATGCACAATATGGTTATCGTTCAGATGTTTCTTAATCTCTTGTTTCTTCCTCTTTTTGTTTTGGGATTATTTGTGTATTAGTATTGTCACGAATCCCACCGAAGGTGGCTCCCCTGCCTGCTCGGGCGGCGCTCGGCGGTCGTCGTCACCGACCTACTAGCCGCCGCTGATCCTTTTTTCCTTTTCGTTTGGTATGTCTTATTGTTTGCACCTGTCCCTCATTTGGTTTATTGATTTTGGTTATTTAAGCCTGGTTAGCCCGCCCAGTGTTGTGCGGGATTATTTAGCGTCAGGTTGTGTTTTTGTATTTGGATGTGCTGGCGATCTACTACTATTATCTTTTATGCATGCTGTGCACCTGTTCTGGGCACTTTGCATTTTTTCCACGCCGGTTGTGTTGGCGTCGATCGTGTTGTGTTTTATTTAATAAACACAAAGTTCCTTACCTCTGCTCTCTGCGCCTGACTCCTACCACCACTCCTAGCAACTACTGACAAGTATTGTACTGTTAGAAATTTACTGCACTGCTGGAGCTAAGAACAAAAGCATTTCGCTGCATCTGCTTTAGCGTTTGCTAATCTGTGTACGTGACAATTCCACTTTGATTTGATTTATGGTAGGAGTATATTCATCATAATCCATCACAAATATCGATCAGAAAGGTTGAGCTGCTTTACAAAGTCACCGATTATGTAAGTAGAAAATATCGCTGCCACGTTACGTAAGGAATGACGCTGGAGAAGAAAAGCAGGTATGGGGAGTCGACATTTAGTCAGAACAGACGTGAAAACAGGACAGGAACAGTACAGTACATGGGTATACAAAGACAGACGACAATCAATGCAGAAGCGGGGAACAGAGATGGGGAACTGACAAATATAGGGGAGGTAATAAACAGGTGATTGAGTCCAGGTGAGTCCAATCATTCGCTGATGCGCGTGACGAGGGAAGGCAGGTGTGCGTAATGATGGTGGAGGAGTGCGTAATGCAGGGCAGCCTGGCGCCCCCGAGCGCCAGGAGGGAATAGCAGGTGCAGGCGTGACACATTAAGATATTCAAACCAATGGAAACTTTGGTTCAGGTCGTGGACTTACAGCAGGAAATGGTTGATAAGATTTCCAATCGATTTTTTATTGGGACTGAATCAAAGCCAACAACCACTGAAACAGTAATATCAGCTCTCTTGTTTTAATTCCTTTTATAAAATAAGTCATAAAAATCCTTAAGCACAATCAATTTACAAAAGCCCTGCCTTGCCCCTTAAAACTCTTTGTCCCATAGAGGAAACACAAGTAAAGAAGAAATAAGCCTGTATGTCCGTGTGGTTTTTGGGAGGCAGTAGAAAGCAATTAAAGTTAGTCATATAACGGTTTTATGGGCACTTTGTCATCTGTTTCATAGGACTGGGAGGCTGCTGCCCTGAAACAAGCATTTAGGTCAGATCACACATCACACTTCCTCACACTAACTTCCTGCTACATTACCCAAGCCATCAGGATGAAAACGCCTGTGAAATTTAGACATGCCTAAATACAGATGTGACTGACATTGTGTGTGTGTAGAGGGGTGTGTGTAGAGTGTGTGTACTTGTAGAGGTGGTTTTGTGTACGTATGTGTGTGTGTGTGTGTGTGTGTGTGTGTGTGTGTGTGTGTGTGTGTGTGTGTGTGTGTGTGTGTGTGTGTGTGTGTGTGTGTGTGTGTTTAAACATCATGGTTGTCTGAGATATATTCATGAGGCCAAGGTGTCATTATTTACATCTAAAAACGTATGTACACTGTGATTCCTACATTGTGTGGTGGTTCATTGCTGTATTACCAAATGAGGAGAGACAAACTTCACACACCAGTCAGAGTTCTACTTAAACTACATCTTTAATAATAAGAGCTTTGCAATAGCAATGACTTTCAACGATTCCCTATTTCTAATAAACCATTGAGAGTGACAACACAACGGCTACTGAGAGCTTGAGATCTTTTATAGCAAAGATCCACCCCCCTAGTCGACTTAACAAACCACAGATATTAGGAACAGTTCACAAAGGAAGACTTTATAATGAGAAAGGAGTATCCCGTAGCCAGATAGCATTCGCTATAAATTATCGTTCAGTTTGGTCCCTAAGACGAGGTTATAATCTCGTTCCTGGTACGGTATAGCACAAACATTACCTCATGTTCTCTGGAATGCTCTTTAGGTTTTATCACCCAAAGACATCGTAAATCTCCTCTGTCAGTGTTATCTCATAGAGGCCCATCCTCAGTAGAACACACACACACAATAGTTAACAGAATACTCTATTCTGTCGAATAAAACAACCATTAAAATGCAATACAAGCATTATAACATAATCTTCCAATTTCTGTGACAATTGTCTGAAAATAAAATAAATCCATCTAATTATCAAAATGGAGGTTATAGCATGTCAGTCTCATTTTCTATTTTCTATTTAAGCTCCCACCTTTCAAAACAGGAGAGAACATCCAGGCGTGTTGAAAACAACAAGGTTGTGAAGCCATAACAGTATGGTAGATGAATGTAGCGTCGTGTGGGGTGAACATGTCAGCGTCTCAGAATAAAGCCGTGGATGATTACTCGCTCTGATGAATTCTAGTCAGTCAAATTGAGTTCCTTCCCTCAGTTATATGCATAATATGCCTACTTCCCTTTGATCAGAGGAGAGAGAGGAAGCAGAGGAGAGAGAGGAGAGAGAGGAGGGAGAGGAGAGAGAGGAGGGAGAGGAGGGAGAGGAGAGAGAGGAGGGAGAGGAGGGAGAGGAGAGAGAGGAGGGAGAGGAGAGAGAGGAGGGAGAGGAGAGGAGAGAGAGGAGGGAGAGTCGAAGAGACAAATAGAAAGGTAGAGAGAGAGAGAGAGGGAACGGCAGAGAGAGGGAGAAAAGGAGGTTGAGGGAGAGAGAGGGTAAAAAAGTACTACAGGATAAAAAAAGGGTAGAAGTAGTAAAGGTAGCCAGTGGTAAATTTGAATGGTCAGTCAGTAATATCAATGTTTGTGACCTCACAATTGGTAATGTCAGAGGGTGAAACTAAGACAAGCCCCGAAGCACTTGTTGAGACTTTCTAAAGCCAACAGATATAAGAGCTTTACCTGAATTCTCTATATGAGAATATCATTCCCCAGGCTAACCAATTACAAAATCATTCGTAAATCTGGTGCAGTGATAGAATGCCACTAAGGCCACTAAGTGCAACGGAGGTCAGAACATTGGTCCATCAACCTCGCTATCAAAGTTAAAAAGTGGAGTTCAAAACATCACATGAAAAGTCGCTGCGAGTTGGGCTAGTAGGCGGCAAACATGAGCTCTCCACAAGTGTTTCTTCCAAACAGCAATCAGAACAGCACACAAAAAAGGTAGGTTAAGCTGAATGTTTGCATCAACTTGCTAAACTCTTCCATCGGAAATGACTGACTTCCACTAGTTTGGTTGCTCAAAGTAGCCTGAATCCATAGTAAGAGCACATTTGCAGACATCAACAGTGAATGACAACTGAGTGGATAACCACCCCCATTTCTCCTGGTGATTTTACTGAATCACAGTCCACAACGGATGGAAAGACCTGTTGACCTCCAGACCTGCTGTACTCTTTATCCTGTGACCTGCATGGTGGAGGAATAGATCTGCTATTGTATCCATGGTGTGGGGAGTATTTTGGTCTGTTTACTACTGGCTCTACAACAAAAGCTCAGCATGGTCCTCTTTTTTCTATTTCATACCTGCTACCCCAGATGCTCTCTGGCTGCTGCTGTAAGTGGTGCAACCTTTACACATAAAATAACACACATTTTTGAGAGCTGGAGAAAAATGTTTCATGTGATTCCTGGATCAAGAATTCAGTCTCTTGCTGTTTTGCGGATCACTATTTTGCAAGGCACTCTGCCAGATCAACAGAGTGGGGTAGCAACTTTGCTCTCTATTTCGCAAGGTACCCTGTCAGTCTGCCAGTGTGAGGTACACTGCATTTCAAAACTTTCTAAGTACAATTTACATTAAATATAAGTATCTCATTATTGTCAAATCAAGTATTTTTTTAAAGTAGCTGTCTGAATGTGACTGACAAGGTATGAAACCATGGGCTCCTGCTACAAGACTTTGTTAGCCCACTGGGCTAAAGCGTAGACCTTCAGGTCTCAAACAAAGGTACTTATCCTGCAACTGTGGTTTACTGAATCACAGCCGTTACACCAGCAGCCTACGCAGCCACCTCGGTATGTAGTCTACTGTACTATCATCTAGTCACCTAGTAGGTAGTCTACTGTACTATCATCTAGTCACCTAGTAGGTAGTCTACTGTACTATCATCTAGTCACCTAGTAGGTAGTCTACTGTACTATCATCTAGTCACCTAGTAGGTAGTCTACTGTACTATCATCTAGTCACCTAGGAGGTAGTCTACTGTACTATCATCTAGTCACCTAGTAGGTAGTCTACAGTACTATCATCTAGTCACCTAGGAGGTAGTCTACTGTACTATCATCTAGTCACTTAATATGTAGCCTACTGTACTATCATCTAGTCACTTAGGAGGTAGCCTACTGTACTATCATCTAGTCACCTAGGAGGTAGCCTACTGTACTATCATCTAGTCACCTAGGAGGTAGCCTACTGTACTATCATCTAGTCACCTAGGAGGTAGCCTACTGTACTATCATCTAGTCACCTAGGAGGTAGTCTACTGTACTATCATCTAGTCACTTAATATGTAGCCTACTGTACTATCATCTAGTCACCTAGGAGGTAGCCTACTGTACTATCATCTAGTCACCTAGGAGGTAGTCTACTGTACTATCATCTAGTCACTTAATATGTAGCCTTCTGTACTATCATCTAGTCACCTAGGAGGTAGTCTACTGTACTATCATCTAGTCACTTAATATGTAGCCTTCTGTACTATCATCTAGCCACCTAGGAGGTAGCCTACTGTACTATCATCTAGTCACCTAGTAGATGGTCTACTGTACTATCATCTAGTCACTTAATATGTAGCCTACTGTAGTATCATCTAGTCACTTAATATGTAGCCTACTGTACTATCATCTAGTCACCTAGGAGGTAAATCAAATCAAATCAAATGTATTTATATAGCCCTTCTTACATCAGCTGATATCTCAAAGTGCTGTACAGAAACCCAGCCTAAAACCCCAAACAGCAAGCAATGCAGGTGTAGAAGCACGGTGGCTAGGAAAAACTCCCTAGAAAGGCCAAAACCTAGGAAGAAACCTAGAGAGGAACCAGGCTATGATGGGTGGCCAGTCCTCTTCTGGCTGTGCCGGGTGGAGATTATAACAGCACATGGCCTAGATGTTCAAATGTTCATAAATGACCAGCATGGTCAAATAATAATAATCATAGTAGTTGTCGAGGGTGCAACAAGTCAGTAACACAAGAGTAAGTGTCAGTTGGCTTTTTCATAGCCGATCTTTGAGAGTATCTCTACCGCTCCTGCTGTCTCTAGAGAGTTGGAAACAGCAGGTCTGGGACAGGTAGCACGTCTGGTGAATAGGCCAGGGTTCCAGCAGGTCTGGGACAGCAGGTCTGGGACAGGTAGCACGTCCGGTGAACAGGTCAGGGTTCCATAGCTGCAGCAGAACAGTTGGAACTGGAGCAGCAGCACGGCCAGGTGAACTGGGGACAGCAAGGATTCATCAAGCCAGGTAGTCCTGAGGCATGGTCCTAGGGCTCAGGTCCTCCGAGAGAGAGAAAGAAAGAAAGAGAAAGAGAGAATTAGAGAGAGCATATTTAAATTCACACAGGACACCGGAAAAGACAAGAGAAATACTCCAGATGTGACAGACTGACCCTAGCCCCCCGACACATAAACTACTGCAGCATAAATACTGGAGGCTGAGACAGGAGGGGTCAGGAGACACTGTGGCCCCATCCGATGAAACCCCCGGACAGGGCCAAACAGGTAGGATATAACCCCACCCACTTTGCCAAAGCACAGCGTCTGTACTATCATCTAGTCACCTAGTAGGTAGTCTACTGTACTATCATCTAGTCACCTAGTAGATGGTCTACTGTACTATCATCTAGTCACCTAGTAGGTAGTCTACTGTACTATCATCTAGTCACCTAGTAGGTAGCCTACTGTACTATCATCTAGTCACCTAGTAGGTAGTCTACTGTACTATCATCTGGTCACCTAGTAGGTAGTCTACTGTACTATCATCTGGTCACCTAGTAGGTATCCTCCTGGACTATCATCTAGTCATCTAGTAGATGGTCTACTGTACTATCATCTAGTCACCTAGTAGGTAGTCTACTGTACTATCATCTAGTCACCTAGTAGGTATCCTCCTGGACTATCATCTAGTCATCTAGTAGATGGTCTACTGTACTATCATCTAGTCACCTAGTAGGTAGTCTACTGTACTATCATCTAGTCATGTACAGTAGTGGCCAAATGCCCATTACTCTGACCTCCTCTGTGCACAGGTTTCTGACTTTCACATCACGGTAAACCTTTCAAGTGAGCCGCAGCAATAATGAGGTTTGAATCCCCTGGCAGAGCAGAGCGGCTGGCGGTGAAATCCTCTGGGGCTGAACCCTCGTCAGAGCCTGGTACTGCTGCACCTGCTGAGGACACATCCACTCCTCATGTCCCACAAAGCCCCAGGCTCACATCCAGCTGTACAGATAATCAATGATATCACACATCAGCAGCCTGGGTGGTTAGGGTGGCAGGGTGGGTGGGTATGTGTTCCCTAAGAGGCCTGTCTGTCTGTCAGCCCGCAGAATGAATGTGATTGCATTTCATGGAAAGATCTTTAAACATCTCAGTCTTTTTCGCTTTCCTATTGGGTCCGTAGCTAATAACGATTATCAAATGGACCCGCTGAGGAATAATATGACACCCGGCATCTTATATCCACGCATGATGTAAAGACTTTAGATGTGTAGCATATCAATACAGTTGTTATTCTCCCCTGTTCTGATCAAGCCATGTCTCTCTCTGTGACAAACTAATACAAATGGTCTCATGGATGGCATTTAAACAATGACATTATGTCACTGTGTGGTTTCATAAAATAATTAAACCAATATGAAATAATTATTTCTATCAACGCCGTCCATATGAAAGGCTTGACATTCTTACTGCGAATAGCAGACCTTATCAATCTACTCCCCAGTAATTACCTATTGTGTGGAATAATGAAAAAGTCCTCTCTCACTCTTTGCAATAGGAACGTTGTGCTTCTATTCTGATGATGTCTGATGTAAAAATGACTGTCTGTGTGTGTGTGTGTGTGTGTGTGTGTTTATTTCCATCTGGGTATAGACTGTGTGAAAGGAGAAGCTCTGGTCTTTGATGCAGCAGCTCTGTTTTGTTCTTGTTGTTCTGCATTTAATTATAACGCCACCTGACACTCCACTCTGGTAATAACGTGGATCCACATTCAGCAGCATTGTGGGAACTGAACTAAGAGTGGAAATGAAATGTTCTAATCCCCCCTGAGTCGGAGCCTCTGAGATCTTTATTTTTACCACTAAATAGGCATGAGACAGTACATCTACCTTTACTTTTTCCGATTGTAATACACTTCATGGCCTTTAGAGAGCCAGTCACAGTTGGGCGAGTATTTTTCCCTCTCAATGTACAAAGGATTTGTTAAAGCAGTTAAAATCAGATAATAATGATATGATAATAATGAAGAGAGTTCAAATCAAAGTATATTGGTCGCATAGACAATATAGCAGATGTTATAGTTGGCGCAGCAAAATGCTTGTTTTACTAGCTCCTAACAGTGCAGCCAAAATGTCAAACAAGTGCAAAAATAATAATCAAAACTAGAAACAAGAAATCACGGATGTCAGAACGATTCCAGTTAACAACCCAAATAACACAGTAATCCTAATATAATCTATGCTTACAGTGCCTTCAGAAAGCATTCACACCTCTTGAGTTTCCACATTTTGTTGTGTTACAGCCTGAATTATAAATTGATTAAATTTAGTATTTTTTGTCACTGGCCTACACACAATACCCCATAATGTCAACATGGAATTATGTTTTAAGAAGTGTTTACAAATTAATAAAAAGTGAAAAGCTGAACTGTCTTGAGTCAATAAGAATTCAACCCCTTTTTAAAGGCAAGCCTAAATAAGTTCAGAAGTAAAAATATGCTTAACAAGTCACATAATAAGTTGCATGAACTCTCTCTGTGTGCAATAATAGTGTTTAGCATGACTACCTCATCTTACCCCACACCTACAATTATCTGTAAGGTCCCTCAGTTGAGCAGTGAATTTCAAACACAGATTCATCCAGAAAGACCAGGGAGGTTTTCCAACGCCTCGCAAAGAAGGCCACCTATTGGTAGATGGATAAAACAAAACCCAAAAGCAGACATTGAATATCCCTTTGAGCATGGTGAAGTTATTAATCACCCTAGCGATGGTGTATCATTACAGCCAGTCACTACACCAGTACAGGTGTCCTTCCAAAATCAGTTGCCGGAGAGGAAGAAAACCGCTCAGGGATTTCACAATGAGGCCATGTTAACAGAGTTTAATGGCTGAGACAGGAGAAAACTGAGGATGGATCAACAACATTGTAGTTACTCCACAATACTAACCTAATTGATAAAGTGTAAAGAAGGAAGTCTGTACGGAATAAAAAATTATCCAAAACATGTATCCTGTTTGAAACAAGGTACTAAAGCAATACTGCAAAAATATAGCAAAGCAATTCACTTTTTGTCCTGAATAGAAAGTGTTATGTTTGGGGCAAATCCAGTACAACACATTACTAAGTACCATTTTCCATATTTTAAGGTTTAGTGGTGGAGGCATCATGTTATTGGGAAGCTTGTCATTGTTAAGGACTGAGGAGTTTTCATGATAAAAAATAAACGTAATGGCGCTAAGCACAGGTAAAAAATGGGAGATGAATTCACCTTAAAACAAAATGCCAAATCTGCACTGGAGTTGCTTACCAAGAAGACAGTGCATTTTCCTGAGTGGCCGAGTTAAATCTACTTGAAAATCTATGGCAAGACCTGAAAATGATTGTCTAGCAATGATCAACAAGTTATTTGACAGAGCTTGAAGAATTTTGAAAATTATAATGGGCATATGTTGCACAATCCAGGATTGGAAAGCTCTTAGAGACTCAGAGCTGAATACTTATGTAAATTAGATATTTAATTTTCAATACATTTGCAAACATTTTAAAAACACGTTTTCACTTTGTCATTATAGGGTATTGTGTGTAGATGGGTGAGAACAAAAATCTATTTAATCAATTCTGAATTCAGTCTGTAACACAACAAGCACAGGTTGGTGGCAGTTTCATTGGGGTGGACAGGCTCGTGGTAATGGCTGGAGGGGAATAGGTGGAATGTTATCAAATACATCAAACACATGGTTTCCATGTGTTTGATACGATTCCATTTGTTCCGTTCCAGCCATTATTATGAGCCATCCTCCCCTCAGCAGCCTCCACTGAAGTCAAGGGGTATGAATACTTTCTGAAGGCACTGTATATTATAATGAACTATGTGAAGAAAACTGTATATGAATACACAGTGTGAAAGCAAAGGTCCAGTGTTTAATGTCTGTATATACATGGAACAGCAGCGTTGGCTATGTGTGTGTGAGTGTGTTTGTGAGTAGTGTCACGCCTGCTCCTGTTCTCCCTCTTCGGCGTTCGAGGGGCGCCAGGCTGCCCTTTATTACGCACACCTGTCACCATCATTATGCGCAGCAACGCTCATTGGACTCACCTGGACTCCTTCCCTTTGCTGATTGCCCTGTCTATAACTGTCTGTTCCCCCGTTTGTTCCCGGTGTCAGCATTGATGTCGTTATTTTGTCCCCTGTCCAGACACTGTTCCTGTCCTGTTTCACGTCCGTTGTTTATTATATGTTCTCCCTCTACCTGCTTCCTGTCTTCAGCGTCGATCCTCACAAGTACAGGAGTCCGCGTGTGTATGAGGTGTGTGTGTGAGCTTGTGTTTGTGTTTGTGTTTGTGTTTTGTGTGAGTGAGTGAGTGAGTCCATCTTTGTTTCTTACTACAGGAGATGGCTGTTCAACAGTCTGATGGCCTGGAGATGGAAGCTGTTTTTCAGTCTCTCGGTCCCAGCTTTGATGAATCTGTACTGTCTCCATCTTCTAGATGCTAGCGGGGTGAACAGACCGTGACTCTGGTGGCTGAGGTCCTTGATGATCTTCATGGCCTTCCTTTGGCACAGGATACTGTGAATCTTCCTGAGGGTTATATTTAATATTTAAGCAATAAGGCCCGAGGAGGTGTGGTATATGGCCAATATAGTCTACCACGGCTAAGGGCTGTTCTTAGGCATGACACAACGCGTGGTACATTGACAATACACCACAACCCCCCGAGGTGCCTTTGTTGCTATCATAAACTGGTTACCAACGTAGTTAGAAGAGTAAACATAAATGTTTTGTCATTCCCATGGTATATAATCTGACATACCACGGCTTTCAGACAATCAGCATTCGGAGCTCGAACTACCCGGTTTATAATAAGCACACCACCTCATATCTTAATCATCTACACAGAAGAAATCTACTCGTCTCATGAGTGAAGAGTACCATGAATATGAGACTGCAAAAGCATTTATTATTAAATCACTATTAACTTGTAATCATATAGACGAGTAGCCTGTTGTGGCCTTTCTCCCCTCTTGCCGTCCACTGAACTCCATATTACTAACATCCCTCCATATTACCCTCATCCCTCCATATCACCCTCATCCCTTCAAATTACCCACATTCCCCCATATTACCCTCATCCCCCATATTACCCTCATCCCTCCATATTACCCTCATC
Source organism: Salmo trutta (assembly GCF_901001165.1). Classification (NCBI taxonomy): domain Eukaryota; kingdom Metazoa; phylum Chordata; class Actinopteri; order Salmoniformes; family Salmonidae; genus Salmo; species Salmo trutta. The sequence continues at coordinate 9,532,737 of NC_042960.1, forward strand.
CCTCCATATTAACCTCATCCCTCCATATTATCCTCATCCCTCTATGTTACCCTCATCCCCCATATTACCATCATCCCTCCATATTACCCTCATCCCCCCCATATTACCCTCATCCCTCCATATGGTGCCGACAGAGAGGACTGTCGTGCTTCTAGCTCTTGAGGTGGGAAACTTTGCAGTATTTTGTTTTTTTATGTATTATTTCTTATATTATTAGTGCAGAAATGTTTTTGTGTTATGACGTACAGCCGGGAAGAACGATTGGATATCAGAGTAGAGGTAACTTACCAGCACCACCAGCATGACGACCAGGAATACGACTTTCCCGAATCGGATCCTTTGTTTGCACCCCCCAGGACAATTGAACTGACAGGAATAAATATCTCTCAGGGAAGAAGAAGGGCGGGGGTGTATGTTTCATGATTAACAACTCATGGTGTGACTGTGATAACATACAGGAACATAAGTCCTTTTGTTCATCCGACCTAGAATACCTCATAATCAAATGCTGACCGTATTATCACCCAAGAGAATTCTCTTCGGTTATAGTCACAGCTGTGTATATTCCCCCTCAAGCCGATACAACGATGGCCCTCAAAGAACTTCACTGGACTTTATGCAAACTGGATACCACATATCCTGAGGTCGTATTTATTGTAGCTGGGGATTTTAACAAAGAACATTTGAAAAAAAGGCTGCCAAAGTTCTATCAACACATTGACTGTAGTACTCACGCTGCTACTCCAACTTCCGGGATGCCTACAAGGCCCTGCTAAGTACTATTCAACGCTGGTCTGGCCAATCAGAATTCACGTTTCAAGATTGTCTTGATCACGCCGACAAAGATATGTTCCTTGGTAGCCTCCAATAATAACATTGATGAATATACTGATACGGTAACTGAGTTTATCAGGAAGTGTATAGGAGAGGTTGCACCCACTGTGACTATTAAAACCTACCCTAACCAGAAACCGTGGATAGATGAATTCGCACAAAACTTAAAGCACGAACCTCTGCATTGAACTATGGCAAGTTGACTGGGAATATGGCAGAATACAAACAGTGTAGTTATTCCCTCCGCAAGGCAATCAAACAGGCAAAATGTCAGTATAGAGACAAAGTGGAGTCGCAATTCAACGGGTCAGACACGAGGCGTATGTGGCAGGGTCTACAGACAATCACGGACTACAAAAAGAAAACCAGCCACATCGCAGACACCGATGTCTTGCTTCCAGACAAGCAAAACACCTTCTTTGCCCGCTTTTAGGATAACACAGTGCCACCGACGTGGCCCGCTACCAAGGACTGTGGGCTCTCCTTCTCCGTGGCCGACGTGAGTAAGACATGTAAAAGTGTTAACCCTCACAAGGGTGCCGGCGCAGACGTCATCCCTAGCCGCGTCCTCAAAACATGCGCAGACCAGCTGGCTAGTGTGTTTAAGAACATATTTAATATCTCCCTATCCCAGTCTGCAGTCCCTACATGCTTCACCATTGTTCTTGTACCCAAGAAAGCAAAGTTAACTGAACTAAATGACTATCACCCCGTAGCACTCACTTCTGTCATCATGAAGTGCTTTGAGAGACTAGTCAAGGATCACATCACCTCTACCGTACCTGTCACCCTAGACCCACTTCAATTTGCTTACAATAGATCCACAGACGATGCAATTGTCATCACACGGCACACTGCCCTATCCCATATGGACAAGAGGAACACCTATGTAAGACTGCTGTTCATTGACTATAGCTCAGCATTTAACACCATAGTACCTTCCAAGCTCATCATTAAGCTCGAGGCCCAGGGTCTGAACCCTGCCCTGTGTAACTGGGTAGGAAACAACACCTCCACTTCGATGATCCTCAACACTGGGGCCCCACAAGGGTGTGTGCTCAGCCCCCTCCTGTACTCCCTGTTCACCCATGACTGCGTGGCCATGCACACCTCCAACTCAATCATCAAGTCTGCAGACGACACAGCAGTAATAAGCTTGATTACCAACAATGACGAGAGTCTACAGGGAGGATGTGATGGCTCTGGGAGTGTGGTGTCAGGAAAAGAACCTTTCACTCAACGTCATCAAAACAAAGGAGATGATTGTGGACTTCAGGAAACAGCATAGGGAGCACACACCTATCCACTTCGACTGGACCGCAGTGGAGAAGGTGGAAAGATCCTTGGTGAACACTGACAAACTTAAATGGTCCACCCTCTGTGTGGTGAAGGTGCAACAGCACCTCTTCAACCTCAGGAGGCTGAAAAAAGGTTGTCCTGGCACCTAAAACCCTCACTAACTTTTACAGATGCACAAATGAGAGCATCCTGTTGGGCTGTATCACCGCCTGGTACCCAACTGCACCGCTCCGCAACTGCAGGGCTCTCCAGAGGGTGGAGGACACCCCTTCGGGGAGGGATCCCTGCAGAGTACCGGTCAGTCAGCTGTGGAGAGCCGACACGGCGGCAACACTCCACCAGACCAGAGCGGCGTCCGGCTACTGGGGTAGAAGAAAAAGAAAAAGTAGGCGGCCGTGGATTCCCCAGGAGCTTGTGTAGGTTCGCTACTTGTTTGCTAAGAGTAGGCACTTCACCCATGTCGTCCTCTGTAAGCAAACAGTTGCTACATTGAATGTCTGGACGGTCCACATTGTCCCGGAATAAAGCAAAGTAACATAGCTCCTGCAGAGTTGAAAATAGCGACCACCATTTGAGACTGCAGAACCAGCTATCCCTCATCCCCCATATTACTCTAATCCCTCCATATTAGTCTCATCCCCCCATATTACCCTCATCCTCTCATCCTTCCATATTACTCTCATCCCCCATATTACTCTCATCCCCCATATTACTCTCATCCCTCCATATTACTCGCATCCCTCCATATTACCCTGATCCCTCCATATTACTCTCATCCATCCATATTACCCACATCCCATCATATTACCATCATCCCTCCATATTACCCTCATCCTCTCATCCTTCCATATTACTCTCATCCCCCATATTACTCTCATCCCCCATATTACTCTCATCCCTCCATATTACCCTGATCCCTCCATATTACTCTCATCGCTCATATTACCCTCATTTCCCATATTACCGTCCTCCCACACTGCCACCATGGAGTAGAAGAGCTTTCCATGCTGCAGGCAATCTGGGCTCCAAACAACCTGTAATAGAAACCCATGACACCATTCCATTTTAGATTCCAGCAACCTTGACACATAAACTCCAGCTATGGATATACTCTTCTGTCAGATAATACACTGTCTGTGTTTCTTTCAACTCATCCAGGTGCCAACATACTGACAAGCCTACGTGTGAACCACGTCTTTTTACCTCAGTAGTCGTTGTGGCGTTTGATTTAGCGGGCACGCTTGTGTCTGACGTTTGAGTTTAGGACACAAATCAAATGAGACAACGCGTGGCGGGCGTACGGTTATTTAGTAGACGATTTGATGGATCTGACATATGTGCGAATGTGACATCTTTCAAATAGGTACCAGGCAGGCGAAAACGAGTTTGTCATTCCCATGCAGGGAAAATAGGCTGTCTAAGCAGCTTGCTCTTAGCTAGGCCATTTGGAGTTATTTTGATGTGTGGGGAGGAGTAGGCCAGAACTCAAAGTCAGGATGAACCTCCAATTTACATTGAAAGTAGTCTGTCTGGGGATGGGGGAAAAACACAATACGAGTGACAGTATATTACTAGGGGACCCTATTCATTACACAGTGCACTACCTTTGACCTTGAATGGGGTGCCATTAGGCCCTACCCAAAAGTAGTTCACTGCCATTTCAGATCGTCAAAAAAGATGAGTGTCAAGGCTGTAAAGGAGATACGCTAGGCTTAATGTAGCGTTTTAGCCTCTGAATGGTGTGACGCTAACAATGACGCTAACCTCACTATTCGCTAGTTACAATGGATGCTTCAGACCCATGGGTTCACATGCAGCAGGTAGAGGCTGTGTTCCAAATGGCATCCTATTCCCTATATCGTGCAGTACTTTGACCAGAGTCCAATGGACCCTGGTGAAAAGTAGGTCACTATCTAAGGAATAGGGTGTCATTTGGGACACAACCAGAGGCTACGGAGTGGAGCGAGTAATTAGCTAGAAAATGTTAGCGATTTTTCAAAATTCACTGCGTTGTTTAGTGACATAATGTATTGCCCTTTACATGGGATGGAGAGGAGAGGAACGACTAGGGTATGGCCTCTACTTGAAAAGTGAGGTCCAACAGAATGTCAAACTGCATGTTCAGCCCCAAGGGTACCACTTATGCAGTCACAGCTGTGCTACTGCAGTGATACTGTCAGGGATTTTTCTGCCATTGAAATCCTTGGGCAAACAGTGTAACACTTATTTTGTTTTTTAAATACATTTTTGGGATGGAAAAACACTTTCAGTGTCAACTCAAACGACTAAAACCAGATAGAAATGATGTAGTAAAGATAATGTGCCTATATTTTTTTAAATAATATAATCATTGATAACTAACAATCACCAAAATAAAAGCTAGACAGTCAGGGAGAATTGAAAATTCCCAAAACAATGAATTTAGCAGTATTGATTTTGTTATTATGTTTGAGCAAAATAACACAGCATTAGCCATGGCAAAATCCATAGAATTGCAGGAAATTCTCTTAAAGTAACAGTACAGTGAAAATCGCACTTTTAAAAGTTAATATTCTGTAAACCCAAATAATGTGGTTGACTCATCCTATATTCATATTTGTGGCAAAAATTGGAGTGGGAAGAAAACACTTAAAAAAACACCTCAAAGCTGTTTAATATATGTCTATATGTCTTCACTACAAAACCTATAGTCAGTGGACATGTCAAAGACAATTTTTATCCTAGATGTAATCAATAGTTCACCTCCGATCCATTATTTTAAATATTTGGCTCTGGTTCACTGTGTTCACTTCCTTTTATTGACCGTTTTTGACAGTTGTATAGTGTTGTAGAAGTACGTCAACATACAGACAAACGCTTTATTTGATCCCTTTATGCACTGTTTACTCCCATTTTTCATTCAAAATGTATCAAATTCGTATCAAATTACCTGTATAAATCTGAAGAAACCAGTAGATGGTACTCTGATAGATGATTATTTCCTCATATATTAGTCCTCTGAACACACCTGGGGTGCGTTCAGCACAATTACCGTATAACCGAGCAACTGGCGGTAATGGATGAAGACCGTAAGGAAAATAAAATAACCGTCATAGCCGTTTGTGTGGAGCGAACAATGAAGATGGAACGGCCGGGCATTCGTGTGGTTGAGTCCATATCGGCCATAACATGGAGTTTTAACAACCTGATGAAACTTTGTTCCTCCTTGCTGAAACAAGCAAACAAGTCTTCGGTTCCTTAGATTACTGTCCTGTAATATGGTGAAGTGCAGCAAAAAAAGACCTAGCAAAGCAGCACGCCTTGCCCTTAACTGCACATAACTGTGACCGCGCTCATTTGACTGGCCAATTACAGAGGTACAAAATTACATGACCTTCACGGACCTACGTTCAGCAGAACGCAACGTTTGGGAACGTTCAGATAGATATACAGTACATTCGGAAGGTATTCAGACCCCTTTACTTTTTCCACATTATGTTATGTTACAGCCTTATTCTAAAACGGATTAAAATAAAAGATTTCCTCATCAATCTACACACAATACCCCATAATGACATGTTTGCAAATGTATTAACATTTAAATACCTTACAGAAATACCTTACTTACAGAAATATTCAGACCATTTGCTATGAGACTCGAAATTCAGCTCAGGTGCATCCTGTTTCCATTTATCATTCTTGAGATGTTTCTACAACTTGATTGGAGTCCACCTGTGGTAAATTCAATTGATTGGACATGATTTGGAAAGGCACGCACCTTTATATATAAGGTCCCACAGTTGACAGTGCATGTCAGAGCAAAAACCAAGCCATGAGGTCGAAGGAATTGTCCGTAGAGTTCCAAGACAGGATTGTGTCGAGGCACAGATCTGGGGAAGGGTACCAAAAAATGTCTGCAGCTTTGAAGGTCCCCAATAACACAGTGGCCTGCATCATTCTTAAATGGGAAAAGTTTGGAACCCCCAAGACTCTTCCTAGAGCTGGCTGCTGGCCAAACTGAGCAATCGGGGAAAAGGGCCTTGGACCAAGAACCCGATGGTCACTCTGACAGAACTCCAGAGTGGTCACTCTGACAGAACTCCATAGTGACCATCAGAGTGACCACCATTAAAAACAATTTAATTAATTTTAGAATAAGGCTGTAATGTAACCAAATGTGGAAAAAGTCAAAGGGTCTGAATACTTTACAAATGCACTGTATGCTATGTAAAACAAACATGCATCTCTGACATGTAGAATGAAGAATCCTGTCTGCTGTATTTGTGGTATTTCCATCTTGTCACAGTATCTAACGAAGGTGGCGCCCCTCCTCGGTCGGGCGGCGCCCGGCGGTCGTCGTCGCCGGCCTATTAGCTGCCACCGATCGTTGTTTCTGTGTCTTTTGGTTTTGTCTGTCTATCCCGCACCTGTTTTGTGTCTGTAATTAGTGGGGGGTTATTTAGTGTGTATTTTCAGTTGGGATTCTTGTGCGGGATTGTTTATCTGTCGCTAAAGGACAGGTGTTAGTTAGCGCTGTCGTTATATTAAGCGTGTTACGGTTCTGTACTGTGTTTGCCGGGCTGCGCCCTGTGCGTTAAACGTTTCCGAACGATTCTCCTGTTTTGGGTGTTATGCGCACCCTGTGCTTTTTTTCGGACGCCTTATTGTCTACGGTGGAAATAAAACTTTTGACCTACCGGACCTCAGTCTCCTGCATTTTGACTCCTTTCCTGCTCCTAAGAGAAATCGTGACACATCTGCAATGTTCAAGAACGTTTTCGTACTGAACATGGCCCTGTTCACTCTCTGACTGGGAGGAGGTGGAGCTCTAGAGGGTTGTGTTCAGTTGGTTAAAAACGGAAGAAAACGCTTCGAAACAGAATGAAACAGGTACTGTCTGGACTGGTCCAATTAAGAAACACACATCGTATTCAGTTGCAAAAAGTTTTGCTACATAGTGCCCTAATGAAAACGAAGCAGGTTCAGCTGGGACTATTATACAACTGCAGTATTATAATTAGCCAATGAGGGGAGGGTAGAGAGAAGTAGTCCTGTGTGGAACAGTTGTTGCGTGGCGTTAGCAATACCATGGTTGCGGGTTCAATTCCCGCAGGGATCACATACACCTACTAAAAATGTGTGAATTTAATGTACAAGCGTCTGCTTAGTGGTGTATAAAACTATGCTCTGTTGAAATACTGTTCAGAAGATAGGTCTCGTGATTAACTCAAACACTTACTGACACTGTATTATGTAGCATACATTGACAATATGATCCTGAGCCTAGTTCAGACTTACAGGTTGTAAATGGACATATCTTCTTTGGCACGTGGTAAAACAAGTTGACTGTAGTTAAAGTTTATTTGCTATAGTATAATGATGATCTACTGTGTGAATAATTGACAGCTTTGTTGCATTTAAAGTGACAAATTAGACGTTTTGTATTTGATATTAATAGCCCAGTTACTGCCATTAAAGTTACTGTGACTTGTTTATTTAAATGAGAGGTTCTCATGGGACTTTGTTTCTGTTTCAAATATGTTTAATTATACTCTCTAAAGAGACAAACCTGCAAAACATATTAATCCCTTTCACAGTAGTAAAGCTGTCTGTCTGTCAGTCCCTCATGTTTGCCCTAAATGGAAATGTGGTGCTACACAACTTCTGTGGAAATGACAGGTGGCTCCCAGTCCTCCAGTCTGCTCACCGGAGTCATCTGACTCAATTAATTAAATCATGTCATGTTCAATGTTTGATCTTTCCTGCTCCAATAAAGGGGATAGGGGAGGTGGCTCTCCCTCATGGCCTCTATCTCTGTTGTTTTTTCTCCCGCTCTCTCTTTTTGTCTGTACCTCTCTCGGCCTTTCTCTTAGGCTATTTTTGGCTGGAGGCACAAGTGTCAAATGGAACATATTTGGTCTTGTAAAAATTGGCACACTGGCATTTTCCAGCCCTAACACTAGGTTTGACAATTTACCTGTCTAACATCTGCTTGCTTGCACTGAGGTGAGAGGGGTGGCAATATTTTGAGGTGTGACCTTAAAAACCAGCGCAAAAGTGACAATTTCATGAAACGCTAATGGGAAAATCAGGTCTTAATGGTAACGTTGGTTATGGCATGGATTTTGAGAGCGGAAGCGCAGCCTATCCATCCCTGATGCACAGTGCCCACGGAAGGAGAGATGTGCCTTTTGTGCTGGTGAATCTCGTATTTAGAAAAAATAAATAAAAATTGTTTCCCCCATTGTTTAATTTGATTCAAAACCAAGCATAGCCTAGCCTCCCAAAACTATTTTTACGTCTTAATGCTGGTTTAGTTTAGAAGCATTGCATTGGTGCTTCTTTTTATCCTGGCCATTATCCAAAAGCAGCCTATAAATAAAGAGGATTTAAATTGAGGTTTTTTGGACGTTTTTGCCCTCATGCTTTTTCCTTATTCACAATTCGCATACCTGCATTCCGCTTGTAGGATATTCAACACCATTTTCAAAGAGCGCCCCTCGTTCGATTACCAAAGACACGCTCCTCCAAACTATTCAATCCTCCTATAATGCCTTCTGGAATCTGCCTAGCATATAGGCAACGATACACTTGACAGAGCCTAGTATTTTGTATAGACATGCAAATGTTATGCATAAAGACATTTAGGCCGACGTCTGCACACAGTGCCATGGAACGAGATAAGGGATTTATGACATCATGCTGCTGACCTAATCCTATTTAGTAATATTGTTGTTGGTTTAAAAAACAGAGTGATTGTTTTTCATTTATTTGATTAAAAATCAAACTTATTAGAAAGATTCCCCCTCCATGGGTTTATGGTGAGAACGTACGTGGCTCGAATTGAATGTCATTTTGTCTGCGATAATCTGTAAAATGGCTCCATGGTGTTTATAAAACAATACATTTGCAAGCAGTACAGTGGTAAGTGGGCATTCCCCCTTTGTCTTTATATTGGATCTTCAACCAGCTCCTGTGAAAAGTTTGGATGTGCACATTGTCTGAGCTGCCTTGTCTGTATTATGCCCTTGGAGAGCAATTATGGTGCCTGTAACTATATTTAGACATAGCCTATTTAAAAGAAGTTGTTGTTTTCGCTTTCATTAGAATTTCATTCGAATTATACACTGTCTTTTCAGGCCTTATAAATAACCTAGTGAAATTAATCTTGCTTATTGACTACTTTTGGCATGTCTAGACTACAATTTACAGTATGTCTAGTCCCTATATCAGTTTGAATGCTATAGCCTATGTTTAACAATGTATTTCCATATTAAAGTAATGCAATTAGAACAATGTGGACTGCAAACGTGTTCAAACAATGTATTTAACAAATTAGGCTATAACGGCCTAACATTCGAATTAGAGTTGATGACAATGCAATAAATTGAAATACCGGAAATACTCAACTTGAAGCAACCACATATTTAGCCATGGAGCACTTTCTGATTGGCCAGTGAGTGGGCCAAGCCTCGACACACCCACAACTTTCTTATTCATCAAAACACAGTCCTTTCACGCCACCACCTGCTACTGTGCCCATAATTCTGGTTCAGAAAATTGCGAGACTATTTCTGACCACCACCGAACCTAGAACGCTACCGCCAGCACTAAGATTTCCCATTGCGTTAGGTTTGTTAAAATGGAGCCCTTAGACTCTCTCCCTTTCTCTCCCCTCCTCCCTCTCTCGCTCTCTCTCTCTCTCTCTCTCTCTCTCTCTCTCTCTCTCCCCATCTCCACCCTTGCTCTGTCTCTCGGTCCATGTTAAAATATCAATTTGGTTTCTATTACCATGGGACATGAAGGCAAATGGTTCTTGCTTCTGCAAATTGAACAACATGGGGGAAATAATCAAAGGCCATTACTCAGAGGCAGCAGCACCTCACATTAAAGAGAGCCATCTATCAACTAGAGATATTTACCACAGCAACAGACATATTATGTAAAAAAATAGATTTTTGGTGGTCGATGGATACAAAGAATTAGGTACTGGAACAAGAGTAAACATTCTATAGTTATTACAATATCTGAATTACTGGCAGCGATGACCATAAACATCCTATACATCTATATTAAGTTAATTTATACATGTAAGAGACTTATAGAAAGTACAAATGCGAATGAGACTATATATACAGTAGAAAGCCTATATTGCATGTTTTTGATGTCCTTTAGCACCATATAGAATACTTGATAAGCTAGGAGTATAACACAACAGTCAGATATTAAAATGCTGTACATTGTCCTGGGATTTCTCCAATGGGCCAAAGGTTTCCCTCTAGATGTTGATAAAACTGTGACGGTAGAAGTACATGTTGAAATGCTGAGTATTCTCTCTCTCTCAACCTCCCTCTCTCGCTCCCTCTTATATCAAACCAGTCCAGAAATGGTCAGGTATGAAGGGAAGACCCAGATGCAGACCATGTCGAATAAACAATAGTTTAATATTCCAACAGGAGCAGGAAATAGACAGGTCAAGACAGGCAGGGGTCAGAAAACCAGAGGTCAGGCAACGGTACCGGACGGCAGGCAGGCTCAGGGTCAGGGACAGTGATAAGGGAATTTATATGTTTAAAGGTAATGGCTAAACAATTCCACCCTGAAATGTAATTATGACATTATGTAACATATATAATGAATAATTAAACAAGCGTAAGTATTAGTAATTATTAGATTCTGTAATATATATAATGAATTAGAATGATAAACTTCAGTCTAATAAGGTTTGGTCGAGACAAGTAGAAATGTGTGTGTGACTAAGAAAATACTGAGAACAATTAAACTGTGTATGACCTGACCTGGCTAGAACAGTGAGAAACTTACAGCAGGAAAGGGAGTCCTATCAAGGTCCCTCTAATCTCGGGGGAATGGATCTGCCAGCTTGGTAGTGATAAACAGTGGTGAGAACTATGGGGAAGGATACATCCCACCTATTGTTCGTGTGTATGTATGTGCGTAGGCTATCTACTGTTTGTGTGGACGTATGTGCGTAAGTAGGGAGTGAGTTATAAAATGGCATGCCTTTGTATTATGGACTTTAGAACGTTCTCGTGAATAAACTTTACGGACCTTTTGCAGAAGCTGAGTCTTTGCCTAATTATTATTAAACCCAGGGTCTTACAAACCTCGGGGATTAGTCAAAGCTTAAATAATTGTTAGTTGTTATCATTGGGATTGAAAATTCTCGTGACAGACAGGCAGAGTGGTCAGTCAGGCGGGCTCAGAGTCAGGACAGACAATGGTCAAAACCGGGAGGGCAAGAAAAGAGAGACTAGAAAAAGCAGAAGGTGAGACACAAAACGCTGGTTTACTCGAACAAACAAGACGAACAGGCAACAGACCAACAGAGAACACACAGGGGATAATGGGGAAGATGGGTAACACCTGGAGGGGGTGGAGACAATCACAGAGACAGGTGAAACAGATCAGGGTGTGATACAAACACTTTGCACAGCATATCATCTGAGGGAGTTTCTCCCTTGCTTCTCTGGTCTCCCCAGCCAGCCTCCATCGGGGCCCTGTGATAGTTTAGTGACATAGTTAATCTGTCTCCGAGGCCCTCAGGAGCAGATATGTTTAAACCACAGAGTTTAGTAAACAGTCACACCCCAAAGAGCACATGCATACTCTGGCAGTGTTTCAAATGGCACCCTATTCCCTGTATAATTCACTACATTTAACCAGTGTCCATAGGGAATAGTGTGCTATCATTCATCTCCGGCTAATGAAAACTAAACAGGCATGACATGATATGGAGGCCCCATGCCTTGTTATGGTTGCACTCTCACATCTCCAACTACAGTAGCATGGCTCATACTGAGCATTAAAGTGGAACTGACAGCGTTTTAACTACTTTGCAGAAACAAACAGACAACCCTAATATCAGTCAAAATATGAAATGGAAAAAAAGTATCTTTATATTAGGTTTTAAAAATAGGTTATATTTGACTCAACATTCCACGACGTGCATTGTTGGCAGAATAAATGGTTGCCATTTAAATGCATGATTAATATAATTCACCAATACATTTTTTGGTAGTCCAAAAATATTGCTATCAGGTTGTAAATCACAGCTGGCCTGGTACATTGTTTGCTGCATCCATTCAGGATGCACTGTTTCAGTTTCAATGACTCAATATTTTGGACAAAAACGGACAAATGTCACTAAGGCTGGGAATGTCAACACAATCAAACTAGCAATGGCAACGATCACAAGTCAGTCATAACGTGGCTAATAGGTTAGCGTATCTATTTATGTAGCAAGCTAGCTGCTAGGAGGATGTCATGTTACTGGAGGAGTGGGTGAGTGACTGACTTTTTACCCTCATATCGTTTTTCGTTGGCTACTCAGCTAGAGATGCAGGTGTCATTTGGTTAGCTAGCAAGAACTTGATCGACTGTTATCCAGTTAGCATATTCACAAATTCACTCTGGCTATCTACTCCGATTTCAGAGCACTCTCTCGTCTGAGTGTGCAAGAGCGCAGAATAACTGATGAATTTACGAATGCGCAACAACCACTGAATATGACCGGTGTCAGTAAACGTAGGCAAAAAAAGTTATAGTTAGTCACGAACGATCTACATAATATGTACAGTAAACAGCCTAAACAGATCTGCAAGGGCAAGTAAATTGGTCAGAGTGTTCTCCCATTTGTGTCTGCAAGTAGCTTGCTAGGAAGCTAGCCAATTGTATCCAGTTAGCTTGGGTGCTTGGTTGGGACAAGCAATCATTGGCAGGCAAGCTGCAGAAGGACAGTAGTCTACAATTCCCCATTGTTTATCAGTGCAAGTTTGACGACCAACTTTCTGAAAAAGTTACAGAGGGTTTATCTAATGTTCCTTTGTTAGTTTTCAGCTCGTTTTGCTCCAGCTAGCGTTAGTTGTTGATGTTGTTGTTGTAACTGAGAGAGAGCCTACCTTTTCATGGTTGTTTGATCAATATGAATGTAAAGTTTTCCAAATGTAAGAGGACTCCCATGGTGTCTACATATTTGCAGAAATCCATTCAGGTGTATTTTGTGGCTTTTGGTGAATGCGTTCTAATGATCTAAAGTCGCGTGTTGCAACTGCCTGTAAACACACAGTCCAGTTCAAAGTGAATGATGGCAGGCCTGTGTGTCTGCGTAGACTCCGGTCCTGGACGAGACAGATGTTTTTATCAGGTTTTATTTACTGCAATGTTTTTATTAATTGTCCAAACGCGCGTCCGTTTTCCCACTCTATATTACTATAGAATTTTCACAATTGCCTTAGTAGGGAGTATTTCTGTCTGTAATAATGCCCTTTGTAGGGTAAAACTCATACTGATTGGCTGAGGCTGGCTCCCCAGTGAGTGGGCCTGACTGCCAAGTGGGTGGGCCTATGCCCTCCCAGGCCCATTCATGGCTGCACCCCTGCCAAGTCATGTGAAATCCATAGATTAGGGCCTAATTCATTTATTTCAATTGACTGATTTCCTTATATGTGGCCTCCATCCATCCTCTCCTCTTTCCATCCTCTCCTCCTTCCATCCTCCCCTCCTTCCATCCTCTCCTCCTTCCATCCTCTCCTCCTTCCATCCTCTCCTCCTCTCCTCCTTCCATCCTCCCCTCCTTCCCTCCTCTCTTCCTTCCCTCCTCCCCTCCTTTCCTTCTCCCTCCTTCCATCCTCCCCTCCTCCCTCCTCTCCTACTTCCCTCCTCTCCTTCTACCCTCCCCTCCTCTCCTCCTTCCCTCCTCTCCTCCTTCCCTCCTCTCCTCTCACCATCCTACCCTCCTTCCCTCCTCCCCTCCTTCCCTCCCTCTCCTCCTTCCATTCTCCCCTCCTTTCCTCCTTCCATCCTCTCCTCCAAAAGAGCTACCCACACACATACACACCGATGGTCCTCAGCTCCATATCGCCTGCCAGGTAGCAATATTGAAAATACATTGAAGACAGGAACAATATCACGTATCATTTCCCCCTCCACTCCTCGACCACCTGTGGCCTCCCTCCATCCCTCTATCCTCTCCTCCAATGCTCCCATCCCTTCATCCCTTTATTTTCTCCTCGCTCCAACCCCACCCTCCTCACTCACTCCCTCCTCTCCTCCACTGCCTCCCTCCTCTCCTCTATTCCCTCCCTCCTCTCCTATGTTCCCTTCCTCCCTCCCTCCCTCCTCTCCTCTATTCCCTCCCTCCTCTCCTCTATTCCCTCCCTCCTCTCCTCTATTCCCTCCCTCCCTCCTCTCCTCTATTCCCTCGTCCCCTCCCTCCCTCCATCCCTCCCTCCCTCTCTCCCTCCCTCACCTCTCTGATTCCATCTGCTCTCTGGGTCTGCAGGAGAGCAACTCAAGCCCATTAGGAGTGTTGGGAGAAATAACCTCAGCAATGAAATGTAAGTGCTGCTTCTGAAAACTATATAGTGATAGGAAAGCAGAAATAGTTGCTGACTGGAAAACCCAGTCTGTCGAGGTGGAGGTCCAATCAAATGTGTGATTTTTCACAGGCAAGAGACTATTTATAATGATCAGTACTACTGCTGTTACGGTTGGTATTCTGGATGTGCCAGAACATTGCTCTTGGTGTTTGCATTTGGTTAACATGGCGCCGACAGAGAGGGCTGCCTCGCTTCTAGTCCTTGGAAACTTTGCAGTGTTTTGTTTTTTTATGTATTATTTCTTACATTGTTAGCCCCGAAAATCTTAAGTATTACATTCAGCCGGGAAGAACTATTGGATATCAGAGCGGGTCAACTTACCAGCACAACAAGCAGGAATACGACTTTCCCGAAGCGGATCCTTTGTCCGCACCACCCAGGGCATTTGAACTGATTCCAGAGGCCGACCCAAAACAACCCCGCGTGGAGAAGAGGGAGTCGGAGCGGTCTCTAGTCAGACTTGGTAGGCACCCACATTGCTTCCAAGTATATTACTCGCTAATGTCCAGTCAATAGATAACAATGTTGACGAAATCAGGGCAAGGGTTGCTTTCCAGAGAGACATCAGGGATTGTAACATACTCTGATTCACGGAGACATGGCTCTCTCGGGATATGCTGTTGGAGTCGGTACAGCCACCTGGATTCTCAGTGCTTCGCGCCGACAGGAATAAACATCTCTCCGGGAAGAAGCTGGGTGGTTGTGTATGTTTTATGATTAATGACTTATGGTGTAATTATAACAACATACAGGAACTCAAGTCCTTTTGTTCACCTGACCTAGAATTCCTCACAATCAAATGCTGACCGTATTATCTCCCAAGAGAATTATCTTCGGTTATTGTCACAGCCATGTATATCTCCCCTCAAGCCGATATGACAACGGCCCTCAAGGAACTTCATTGGACTTTATGCAAACTGGAAACCATAGATCCTGAGGCTGCATTAATTGTAGCTGGGGATTTTAACGAAGCAAATTTGAGAAAAAGGCTACCTAAATTCTATCAGCATATCGACAGTAGCACTCACGCTGGAAAAACACTGGACCATTGTTACTCTAACTTCCGCAATGCATTCAAGGCCCTCCCCCGCCCTCCTTTTGGCAAATCTGACCACGACTCCATTTTGCTCGTCCCTTCCTATAGGCAGGAAGTACCCATGCTAAGGACTATTCAACGCTGGTCTGACCAATTGGAATCCACGCTTCAAGATTGTTTTGATCACACGGACTGGGATATGTTCCGGATAGCCTCAATAATATTGACGTATACGCTGATTCGGTGAGTGAGTTTATAAGGAAGTGTATGGGAGATGTTGCACCCACTGTGACTATTAAAACTTATCCTAACCAGAAACCGTGGATAGATGGCAGCATTCGCGGCAAGGCGACTGGGATCAAGGCAGAATACAAACAGAGTAGTCATTCCCTCTGCAAGGAAATCAATCACGCAAAATGTTAGTATAGAGACAAAGTGTAGTCGCAATTTAACGGCTCAGACACGAAACGTATGCGGCAGGATCTACAGACAATTACGGACTACAAAAATAAAACTAGCCACGTCGCGGACACCGACGCCTTGCTTCCAGACAAACTATACACCTACTATACTTGCATCGAGAATAATACAGTGCTGCCGATGTGGCCCGCTAAGGACTGTGGGCTCACCTTCTCCGTGGCCGACGTGAGTAAGACATTTAAACGTGTCAACACTCGGCAGGCCCAGGCGGCATCCCCAGCCGCGTCCTCAGAGCATGCGCAGACCAGCTGGCTGGTGTGTTTACGGACATATTCAATCTCTCCCTATCCACGTCTGCTATCCCCACATGCTTCAAGATGGCCACCATTGTTCCTGTACCCAAGAAAGCAAAGGTAACTTAACTAAATTACTATCGCCCCGTAGCACTCACTTCTGTCATTATGAAGTGCTTTGAGAGACTAGTCAAGGATCATATCACCTCCACCTTACCTGTCACCCTAGACCCACTCCAATTTGCTTACCGCCCCAATAGGTCCACAGACGATGCAATCGCCATCACACTGCACACAGCAATATCCCATCTGGACAAGAGGAATACCTATGTAAGACTGCTGTTCATTGACTATAGCTCAGCATTCAACACCATAGTACCCTCCAAGCTCATCATTAAGCTCGAGGCCCTGGGTCTCAACCCCGCCCTGTGCAATTGGGTCCTGGACTTCCTGACAGGCCACCAAAAGGTGGTGAAGGTAAGAAACAACATCTTCACCTCGCTGATCCTCAACACTGGGGCCTCACAAGGGTGCGTGCTCAGCCCCCTCTTGTACAACCCTGTTCACCCATGACTGCGTGGCCATGCACGCCTCCAACTCAATCCTCAAGTTTGCAGACGACACTACAGTGGTAGGCTTGATTACCAACAACGACAAGACGGCCTACAGGGAGGAGGTGAGGGCCCTCGGAGTGTGGTGTCAGGAAAATAACCTCACACTCAATGTCAACAAAACAAAGGAGATGATCGTGGACTTCAGGAAACAGCAGAGGGAGCACCCCCTATCCACATCGACGGGACAGTAGTGGAGAGGGTAGAAAGTTTTAAGTTCCTCAGCGTACACATCACGGACAAACTGAAATGGTCCAACCACACAGACAGCGTGGTGAAGAAGGCGCAGCCTCAGGAGGCTGAAGAAATTCGGCTTGTCACCAAAAACACTCAAACTTTTACAGATGCACAACTGAGACCATCCTGTCGGGCTGTATCACCGCCTGGTACGGCAACGGCTCCGCCCATAACCGTAAGGCTCTCCAGAGGGTAGTGAGGTCTGCACAACGCATCACCGGGGGCAAACTACCTGCCCTCCAGGACACCTACACCACTCGATGTCACAGGATGGCCAAAAAGATCATCAAGGACAACAACCACCCGAGCCACTGCCTGTTCACCCCGCTATCATCCAGAAGGCGAGGTCAGTACAAGTGCATCAAAGCTGGGACCGAGAGACTGAAAAACAGCTTCTATCTCAAGGCCATCAGACTGTTAAACAGCCATCACTAACATTGAGTGGCTGCTGCCAACATACTGACTCAACTCCAGCCACTTTAATAATGGAAAAATGTATGTAATAAATGTATCACTAGCCACTTTAAACAATGCCACTTTTATATGTTTATATACCCTACATTACTCATCTCATATGTATATACTGTACTCTATACCATATACTGCATCTTGCCATCTTGATGTAATGTATCACTAGCCACTTTAAACAATGCCACTTTTATATGCTTACATATCCTACATTACTCATCTCATATGTATATACTGTACTCTATACCATCCACTGCATCTTGCCTATGCCGTTCTATACCATCACTCATTCATATATTTTTTTATGTACATATTCTTATTATTTCCTTTACACTTGTGTGTATAAGGTAATTGTTGTGAAATTGATAGGTTAGATTACTCGTTGGATATTACTGCATCGTCAGAACTAGAAGCACAAGCATTTTGCTACACTCGCATTAACATCTGCTAACCATGTGTATGTGACAAATAAAATTTGATTTGATTTAGTAGGCTTGATTACCAACAACAACGACAGCCTACAGGGAGGAGGTGAGGGCTCTTGGAGTGTGGTGTCAGGAAAATAACCTCTCACTCAATGTCAGCAAAACAAAGGAGATGATCGTGGACTTCAGGAAAGAGCAGAGGGAGCACCCCCCTATCCTCATCAATAGGACAGCAGTGGAGAAGGTGGAAAGTTTTAAGTTCCTCAGCGTACATATCACTGACAAACTGAAATGGTCCACCCACACAAACAGTGTGGTGAAGAAGGCACAACAGCGCCTCTTTAACCTCAGGAGGCTGAAGAAATTCGGCTTGTCACCAAAAACACTCAAACTTTTACAGATGCACAATTGAGAGCAACCTGTCCGGCTGTACCACCGCCTGGTACATCAAATGCACAGCCCACAACCGCAGGGCTCTCCAGAGGGTGGTGCGGTTTGCATAACACATCACTGGGAGCAAACTACCTGCCCTCCAGGACACCTACAGCACCCGATGTCACAGGAAGACCAAAAAGATCATCAAGGACAACAACCACTCGAGCCACTGCCTGTTCACCCCGTTACCAGAAGGCGAGGTCAGTACAGGTGCATCAAAGCTGGGTGTAGTTGGTGTAGTTGACCTGCCAAAAATGATGCCAATGTGGCCGTGGTATCATTCCACTGAGGTTTCTTTCTAAGATGACCTAGTTTTGCAAACTTTTGTGACGATTAGTCTAGTTCAGGTCTGCGTTGGTAAATTACTCCTCAATACTCTAAATGGAATGTACTCCTATAGGTCTACTGTAAATGGGATGTGATCCTCTATAGGTCTACTGTAAATGGGATGTGATCCTCTATAGGTCTACTGTAAATGGGATGTGATCCTCTATAGGTCTACTGTAAATGGGATGTATTCCTATAGGTCTACTGTAAATGTGATGTTATCCTCTATAGGTCTACTGTAAATGGGATGTGATCCTCTATAGGTCTACTGTAAATGGGATGTGATCCTCTATAGGTCTACTGTAAATGGAATAGCCTTCTGCTCCCCCTCTCCGATAGAGAGCTTGATGAGAAAAAGAAAGTGACACGCTGAAAGTGACACTGGGCCGGTTGCACCAACATGGATTAACTCTTAAACTGGGTTAAATCAAGCCTTAGCTATTAATCTTGTTGCACCAAACTTTAAACCTAGTTTAAAATTAATCCTAGTTAAATTAAATCCTTCCTCTAAGTTTAGTTTTCACTTTAAATTTAATATAAACTTATTTTGGAGATTAATTCTAAACTGCCACTTGAGGTGGTTTAACTGCTAAAATTGCAGCATATCTACTGTGGAGAGACCAAAACGACAGAGTTCCCCAGAGAATAACTAGAGGCAGGTTGAATCCTGTTGAGTTTTATGATAATGATGAGTTGTCAAGGAGATATTGCTTCTCCAAGGACTCTGTAATGCAACCGGAAAGACAGGTTGGACCCACCATTAAGCATTTTTTTTATAAGAAACATTCATATGTTGAAAATTCCAAATTGTTTGCATAGTCAATTTATGCAAAGCTCTGACAGACACCCTTACCCCACCAGACATGCCACCAGGAGTCTTTACACAGTCCCCAAATCCAGAACAAATTCAAAAAAGCTTGCGGTATTATACACTGTAGAGGCATTATTGCATGGAACTCCCTTCCATCTCATATTGCTCAAATGAACAGCAAACCTGGTTTCAAAAAACTGATAAAGCAACACCTCACGGCACAACGCCTCTCCCCTATTTGACCTAGATATTTTGTGTGTATGTATTGATACAGTATGTAGGCTATGTGTTCCATTTTTAAATGTATGTAGTTCTGTCCTTGAGCTGTTGTCTATTAATGTTCTGTACTATGTCATGTTTCATGTTCTGCGTGGACCCCAGGAAGAGTTGATGCTGCTTTCGCAACGTCTAATAGGGATCCTCCCCTTTCAAACCCCCAGACACCTGAAGAGAGAGAAAACAACGCCTCTCATATTCTGGCAAGAGAACACGAGTGGGGACAAGACTGAAGAACATCAAATTGCTTGGGGAAGCATTGTTTTAATAAATTATTGTTTAAATAAATTATTGTTTAAATTAAATAAAAATATTGGTTTTGTACAGCAATTTATTTGGGCCTTATGATACGCCCAGCCTGATGACTTTATGCAACGTGCTGTAACGGGACTGATAATGGTACCATTGTAGTGAAGTAGCATTAACGTTAATTTTAGCGTGCATTATAGTAATTGATATTGACCAGTTATTTATTCTTACTAAATATTGTTGGGTTGAGTTGTCCGTCGTCATCATATGGGTTAAGGAGAGGGGCAAACTGCTGGGGAATCATCTGCATATTTTCTGGGAGAGATTACCAATTCCCTTGGACGGAGGCCACCCTCTGGTCTGAAATAGCCCCTCCTCTCCTCTGACATATCCTTTTTGGCTTTGGCTTTTAAGTTTTTCCAGGCCGTCTTCATCTGTGTCACTCTTCTCTTTAATCCCTGACAGAGAGAATAAAGCAGACGGCGCGCATCAAACGTCTGATTTATGACCCAATGTCCGGATGACGCGTACATGCCCAAATATGGGCATCCTTTTTAGGACATCCTGGCGGGAAGGAGTCACGTGGTTATGGCCATATAAGTGCATCCTGTTCCTGTTGTCACGTGTTAGAGTGTGTGTTATTTTATATCTATATTGCATCTATTCCTTTGAAGTTGTCATGATGATTGATGTGTAGGGACCTCGTTGAACTGGGGGGGGGGTTTGAACATTTCAAAGAGGATGGCCCCACACCCCACCTATTTTTTTGCTCTTAGGGTTGTTGTCTATGAAGCAGGAATGTCTGGGGGGGGGGGGGTTGTGTAGGCGGCAGACGCATTATAAATAAGACCCAGAACAACACATGCGGCCCCAGAACACAAAACAAGATTTTAAAAATAAAACCCAGAACATTAAACAGAAAATGATGTCTCCTAGGCCAATTCTCGGGGTGCTATGCGTCTCTTGTCAAGAACCCAATGATAAAAGCATCGAGGAATTTTGGATACGAGTGATGGCCATTTGACCTATATATTCCAACCTGAGGATTCAACTGTGAAGATTTTCACAGACAGCGGTCCCAACCCCCTTTATCATGCAAAACCCAGGAGTTTTTCTCCTGTGCTGGGTTTGAGAGAATGGCTTAAGATACGGCTAGCGCTCTTGAATTGAACAGGTCCTGAGTGGTACAACCCTGCCAGGCTATGCATTGGAAGAGCTTGTGTGGGGGCGCTATGATCGCAAACGCCATAAGGATCTCTTCAATGGCTTATAGCCCCGACTCCAAAGTGACAATTTTAGCATGTGAACAATTTGATAGTACAAATGTGACAAAATCTGTCAGTTCATATGTATTTTCCAAAGCCTGCAAGGATGTAAAAAAATTATGCCAGTGTTTAGCTTAAAATGGATTGATTACCCTAAATTCATAACCCTGATGAATAAGCTGGACAGTCTTTTCCAAAATCGTGAACAATTACGTCGCTGGCCGCTTCTATTTTCATTTTTTTATTTTATTTCACCTTTATTTAACCAGGTAGGCAAGTTGAGAACAAGTTCTCATTTACAATTGCGACCTGGCCAAGATAAAGCAAAGCAGTTCGACAACATACAACAACACAGAGTTACACATGGAGTAAAACAACATACAATCAATGATACAGTAGACAAAAATAAGACTATATACAATGTGAGCAAATGATGTGAGATAAGGGAGGTAAAGGCAAAAAAGGCCATGGTGGCAAAGTAAATAAAGTATAGCAAGTAAAACACTGGAATGGTAGATTTATAATTTGAAGAAAGTTAAAAGTTAAAATATAAATAATATGGTGCAAAGGAGCAAAATAATAAATAAAATAAATAAATACAGTAGGGGAAGAGGTAGTAGTTTGGGCTAAATTATAGATGGGCTATGTACAGGTGCAGTGATCTGGGAGCTGCTCTGATAGCTGGTGCTTAAAGCTAGTGAGGGAGATAAGTGTTTCCAGTTTCAGAGATTTTTGTAGTTCGTTCCAGTCATTGGCAGCATAGAACTGGAAGGAGGGACGGCCAAAGGAGGAGTTGGCTTTAGGGGTGACCAGAGAGATATACCTGCTGGAGCGCGTGCTACAGGTGGGTGCTGCTATGGTGACCAGTGAGCGGAAATAAGGGGGGACTTTACCTAGCAGGGTCTTGTAGATGACCTGGAGCCAGTGTGTCCTTAAGACTTACCCAGGGTCTACACGCAAGACGTTTGATCTATCCATGGAGTGAAAACTTACGGAGCCTTGACGGATCGTGCAAGAGAGTCTGTCTTGACGATGGTGAATTGGAGACAGATGGCTGTCAGGGTTAAACCTATAGCCGGGCCCTTTATCTGTAAGAAAGGAATAGTAAAAATGTTTAAGTAATTGTAGCATGTTTTAAAAGGTTTGTACTAAAGATAAAGAATTAAATAAAGGGTATTAATGCTATATCTCACCCCTTAACGAACGGGAATCTCTCGTTTTCGCTCTAGCCCCGGTCTGTCGCGGAGAAATGCAATGTCTTAAAAAACAATGTCTTATTTTATACGAATACAGTCTTTCCTGCAACAACATGTTAGAAACATTAAAGGTTATTAAAAGTGTAGTACTGTGTCTGGTAATGCTGTATAACTGTTGTACAACCAATGTCTATACATAAAAAAACATACGTGCGTGTTTCAATATTGCGCAGTAAAAATGTTTAACTAATTATAAGCTGTTTTAAAAAGGTCTGTACTAAATATTATGGATTAAATAAATGTTTTTAAAGCGGTATCTCACCTTTAACGAAGGGGCTCTGGCTTTTTCGCTCTATCATCATGCATGTCCAGGAGAAAAAGGATTTCGGAAAGACGTGTGCGTGCGCGGGGGTGTGTGCGTGTGCGGGGCATGTATGTGTGTGTATTTCAAAACAAAAAGGGGGTGGGGATGTGTGTCTCTGCATGGGGCGTTTGATACCAAAAAAAGTGTGTGAAGCTGTTTAG
Source organism: Salmo trutta (assembly GCF_901001165.1). Lineage (NCBI taxonomy): Eukaryota > Metazoa > Chordata > Actinopteri > Salmoniformes > Salmonidae > Salmo > Salmo trutta. The sequence continues at coordinate 9,555,821 of NC_042960.1, forward strand.
GATTGTGTGTGTGTCTCTTCAATTGGGCTTGGCACTTTCGATTCATTACCCCACATGCCTTTCAAATATGTATTTATCTCACCCCCAAGGATGTGGGAGGCTAAAAAGTCAAACAACCCAGGCAGAATATATCTTGTCGAGACAACCTCCTACGGTTTAAAACATATGTTATTTCTAATCAGCGCATATACTAACGGTCCCCCCACCCCGGGCTATACATTTACAACGGACACCCCCCAAGCTGCTACCCCTGAGGTTGTAGGGAAACAAAAGGAAATACAGGCACACAGAATATGTCGAGACACCCTCCTGTGGTTTTTGGGTCTCTAAACATTCTGGGGTACTATATGACCATTTGATTTTGCATACAGGATGCCGCCCGAAAAAACGGCACCCCCGCTCTGTAAGCTCATTACAGAATATCTCTCCTTAGAGCCACGACCGCGGAGCGAGGCTAGTGAAACAGATACTAGCCATTCTGTACGAACGGCAAAAGCGCAACTCCAGACACCAGGCCCAACATCCCAGAGGAGTTATCATCTCAGAACAGCTAAAAGATCATCTGTGAATCCGTCTGTCACGGTTGTCGTAGGTATGAGAGGACCAAGGTGCAGCGTGTGTGTCGTTACACATTTTTATTTATACTGTGAAACTATGCAATACATAAATAAACTGAAAGACAAAAACAACAAACCGTGACACAGAGGTGAAACATACACAACTCAAAATTAATCTCCCACAAAACCCAGGTGGAAAACGCCCTACTTAAGTATGATCTCCAATTAGAGACAACGAGAACCAGCTGCCTCTAATTGGAGATCATCCCAAACAAAAACCCCAACATAGAAATACAAAACTAGAACCTAAACATAGAAATAGAAAACATAGAGAGAGAAAAACCCAGTCACGCCCTGACCTACTCTACCATAGAAAATAACATCTTTCTATGGTCAGGACGTGACACCGTCCTAATGGAGCTTTCTGAAGGTGAGTTAGTGAAAATAATATATTAGATTTGGAGGCGTTAGGTATTTTCAGGGAATTGTTTGGATATTACAATTTGATATTATTGTAATATTAAACAGGAGTTATATGTTTTTTTTAAACCAGGGGACAACAATTTTTTAGGTAATGTGTCAAATGCACGTATTCTTATAAGTTAAAATGTATATATATATATATATATATCGGATAAATATATGTTAATATTATCTAACGTTTGTAGGATATCAATCCTTTACCCAGTTGCTCCGGGGAATAAATGATTTGGAACAGCCTTTGTTAGAAGGGGATTCAGTAGAGCAAAACGCGTGCAGCCAGTCCCCATCACACCATTGTCGACGTAAGTCCAATAATAAAATCCATAAGAATATTTATACATTTAAAAACAAAAAGTGTGCACCCTATATTAAAAGCTATTTTTGTGTTTACAGCTGACAGACCGCAAAGAAGGATCACGGCTGCATTATGTACTCTGAACGACTACGGTGGAGATGATGACATAGATGCTATTCTCCCGTTCTGTACGAACTTTTTTTCAAACAAACCGAGAACCGAGGCTATAACCGTCACATCAACTCCCCCGTGAACCTCCACCCGCTCGCTCCATATTCCAGACCCAAAGAAGCAATGCACAACTTATGCGCAAGTGCTTTGCGCAGAATCACCCCAGCCCGAAAAGTGTTACTGGGCCGGAAACTTACTGCTTCAAGAAACCGCGCTACATGGACACGGTATGAAGCCATTATATATATATATATATATATATATATATATATATATATATATATATATATATATATATATATATATATATATATATATAATGTTATTAGTTATAGTTATTAGTTATACATATTTTAATATTATTTATACATTTTTATGATTGAATATGTTAAAACAAATAATGTTTTTTCAGACTCCAACGAGACATGCCCGGCAGAATCTGGAAGGCCTGGTGAAAAAAGTCTAGAGCCCACGGTTTCCGCGATTCGTCAGAACAGCCCGTGTCAAAAAAGCCGAGGTAATTTAATTATGTATTGTTAATATATAGTATTATATCTGAAATGTATTTGACATTTTTTACCTAATATATTTTATGTTTAATAATCTATTTTGTATATATTATTTTCTTTCAGACTCCTCCCCGGCGTATAACGGCACAGAAGACTATACACACCGAGAGCACGCGGAGGATTTCGGCGCACCGGACATTCACAATAAAACAACAAAACCGGATGATTTCACCGTTTTAAATGACATTTCAGAGGTAGACGACTTGATATTATGTGAAGCGGCCAACCTTCTTGATTCCTCCAATTCTTTTGTAGAAACACCCAAACCTGAAATAGAACAAGCTAGGTTTCTCACAGCCTTTTCTTGGCCTCTAAAATCCAGAAAGGTTTTGCTACACAAACAAATGGTGGCTTTACTCGAGCGGCAATACAGTCAGGATCTATCCTTCTGGCATAGAACAATGCCACGTTTGTTAAACAACAAACCGATTAAAAAAATGCAAATACATGTAACATGGATCCTTCCAGAATACCACAAGAACACACATCATTAATTACCCAAATGGATGAGCCAACAGACATAATTGAGACAGTTGAAACCCTGTTATCCCAGATACCGCACGAACTCCAAGCTTTAATTAACCAGATGAATGAGGCTGGGGTAACAGACATAATTCCGATAGATGAAAGCCTATTATCCCAGATTCCCGCCGAACTCATCGAATTAATTAATCATATGAGTGAGTCCGGGATGACCGATGAAAACCTGTTATCCCAGATCCCTCACGCCTTCATATCGTTAATTAACCAGATGAATGAGAGCATAAGATCTTCTACACAGGAACCCACACCGACCCCGCCATTAACTCCCATGTCCGAAGAGTCTGAAATGCAATACGATGTTTTGAGGAATTGGACAATTGTCTAATAAATCAGGAGGGAGATGGTCTTGATAGAAGTGTCCGGGTTGTATACCGAAATAAATTCAGCAATACAGAGATTCGACAGTTTTTCAATTTCACATAGATGAATCAGAATCTTGACTATGCGGTGTTTTATGTGATGATATTGGATACTCTGAACGACCTGTTAGACAGGGCAAGAGATTATGGCGAACCTCGTGATGTCATATAGTTGGAAATTTGTGGAGCTAGCATGCAAAACACTTTATCTCTAATTTTACCCAATGATGAAGCAGATCTTGAACAATTTATAGCCCTGCTGGAACGACTTGTTCAATCAAATATATCTGTCATAGCCGATAGGACCCTCGAGCTTGTGGTGCAAATAATACGTCAACCCCTGGGTGGTGGGGGGGCAGAGAAGGAAACTAGATAGCCTAATGCAATCAGAAATCATAAACAATAAAAGGGCATACCTCATAAACGTTCACAATCCTGGTAATAAGCTATGCTTTGCAATAGGCCTAGCACATTTACTCAACCTTGGATGTACGGATCTAGCAGCGTTACAAAAGGCTAGAGAGCTCCAAATGGCCGTGGGTCTAGGTATACAGGATGCGGTGGCATTCTCTGACATAGTCAAATTTGAAAACTTTCTGAACATCAAGATTGTGGTTTTGTACCACAGTAGAGCTAATGCAGCTCTCTTGAAATTCCAAAACAACCCACAACCTCATCCTCAGATTCTGTACTTATATGTGCAAAACGATCATTATTATGCTATTACCAACATCACCGCGTTTTTAGGCGCACCATGTGTGTCCAGCCTGTCATACAGGCTACACCAGAAAGGGGGGGCACTCGTGCAGTTATAACTGTTCAGTATGTCTGGATGAAAATTGTCCGATGCAACCCTTAAACCTGACACCATATGCGGATTGTTACCGCACATGTCGTTCGGCCTACTGTTACAAAAAACACAAAATTGAACCATGGCACCCCAAGGCCTGTAAATCTGTAAGCAGTTGTGACATTAACAAGAAATGTCCAAAATGGGAGTGGCCAGCTAGGTACCTTCCTAAAAAGTAACTGCTATGTCTCTGCGTTTAAAAAGAAACCTTCCCCTCTTGAGAAACTTAGTTGGGGCTACAGCTAAAGAAAGGAAGGCCATCTTGGGTCACTGTTCTTCAGATCTCATATTATACCTACAGTGAGGGAAAAAAGTATTTGATCCCCTGCTGATTTTGTACGTTTGCCCACTGACAAAGAAATGATCAGTCTATAATTTTAATGGTAGGTTTATTTGAACAGTGAGGGACAGAATAACAACAACAAAAATCCAGAAAAATGCATGTCAAAAATGTTGTAAACTGATTTGCATTTTAATGAGAAAAATAAGTATTTGACCCCTCTGCAAAACATGACTTAGTACTTGGTGGCAAAACCCTTGTTTTGGTCAGACGTTTCTTGTAGTTGGCCACCAGGTTTGCACACATCTCAGGAGGGATTTTGTCCCACTCCTTTTTGCAGATCTTCTCTAAGTCATTAAGGTTTCGAGGCTGACGTTTGGCAACTCGAACCTTCAGCTCCCTCCACAGATTTTCTATGGGATTAAGGTCTGGAGACTGGCTAGGCCACTCCAGGACCTTAATGTGCTTCTTCTTGAGCCACTCCGTTGTTGCCTTGGCCGTGTGTTTTGGGTCATTGTCATGCTGGAATATCCATCCACGACCCATTTTCAATGCCCTGGCTGAGGGAAGGAGGTTCTCACCCAAGATTTGACGGTACATGGCCCCGTCCATCATCCCTTTGATGCGGTGAAGTTGTCCTGTCCCCTTAGCAGAAAAACACCCCCAAAGCATAATGTTTCCACCTCCATGTTTGACAGTGGGGATGGTGTTCTTGGGGTCATAGGCAGCATTCCTCCTCCTCCAAACACGGCGAGTTGAGTTGATGCCAAAGAGCTCCATTTTGGTCTCATCTGACCACAACACTTTCACCCAGTTGTCCTCTGAATCATTCAGATGTTCATTGGCAAACTTCAGACGGACATGTATATGTGCTTTCTTGAGCAGGGGGACCTTGCAGGCGCTGCAGGATTTCAGTCCTTCACGGCGTAATGTGTTACCAATTGTTTTCTTGGTGACTATGGTCCCAGCTGCCTTGAGATCATTGACAAGATCCTCCCGTGTAGTTCTGGGCTGATTCCTCACCGTTCTCATGATCATTGCAACTCCACGAGGTGAGATCTTGCATGGAGCCCCAGGCCGAGGGAGATTGACAGTTCTTTTGTGTTTCTTCCATTTGCGAATTATCGCAGCAACTGTTGTCACCTTCTCACCAAGCTGCTTGGCGATGGTCTTGTAGCCCATTCCAGCCTTGTGTAGGTCTACAATCTTGTCCCTGACATCCTTGGAGAGCTCTTTGGTCTTGGCCATGGTGGAGAGTTTGGAATCTGATTGATTGATTGCTTCTGTGGACAGGTGTCTTTTATACAGGTAACAAGCTGAGATTAGGAGCACTCCCTTTAAGAGTGTGCTCCTAATCTCAGCTCGTTACCTGTATAAAAGACACCTGGGAGCCAGAAATCTTTCTCACTGTATGTGAGATTGCTTTGAATCTTCTCAAAGGACGCATTCCACTCACCCTGACCCAATTAAAAAAATTAAAGAGACAAAAGACTGCGATCAAACTCTTTGCCAGTCTTCAAAAGAGAAGACATAGCATACAACAGTCTGGGGGTTTTCTTCTGCCTTTGCTAACTATAGCTGTGCCCTTCATCACCAGCCTTATTGCTGCCAGACGTGGGGGTTGAACACAGAGTGTGATGGCAAATAAAATGTACTTTGTGCCTCAACAAGAGTTGGATAGACTTAAAAAACAAATGCAGTGTCCTGAAAATATCAAACAAACAGCCGAAAATGATTTGGATACGGCCATGAAGGATATTTTGAACCGAAAAGGATTGAAAAGTTCCAAAAATGCACAAACCCCTTGCAAAGGTATTTGTCCTTGGTAAAACAAGGTGAGAGAGAGACCAACCATTTAACACTTTCCCTACCGGAACCTTTAAAAGATGACGCGCCTAGAGAGAGCCAAGCCCTGTAATGCCTGTACCTGCGATCTTACCGGCTGAAGATCAAATGCCTGTTGAAGATAATGTTATGCATGACATGTTGACACATGTTCCGGCACGTAACAGGAAAAATTTTAGATACATTATGAACAAGATAAAAGACTCAAAGGGGACCGCTACTTGGAATGACAAAGGAGAGTTTGTCCTTCAGGGCGCTGTTGTCAAGGGTTCACATATGCTTGACTTGCTTAAAAGTACCACGGCAGCCCACAAGGTTGCTGATGACAGAAGACCTCCAGGGTGGCGTCAGTTTCTTAAGGCCCTGGCAATCCTCAACATTCCCTTCTCGGGGTTACCCAACTATAAGCTTCGTCAACAGATTCAAGCTTTAAAACAAAAACCTCAACTGAGCTACAGCACCCCTAAAGATGTCCCAACAACCCCTCCCCCCTATGAAAGGGATGATGATAACTCATTTAACCCCATGAACACCTCTGGACCTTTTCCTAATCCCGATCTCTCGGGATGGTTAGACTTTTGAATGACTTTTGAATGACTATGATTAAATTCAATACATTTAATTAAAAAAATTAAGCAAATTAACATTTGTGGCATTCTTAAAACATTTGACGTGAGCATACATCTTGATTACACATTCTTAAAGGACACATATTTGAACACTTTTGATATTTTGTAACAAAACAAGCTACAACGTTATCATTACTTCTAAAATCATTATTATAAAGAGACATAACATCTTCAAAAGAAACTCCCCGGGCTCTTTGGCATAGGTAGAATACACAGTGTTGACCACATGTAGTGGAAAGGTTATCTTGCACTTGTTTGACGCTGTAGTATATATTTGATCCGTTTTGGGTCAAAAAATCTTGAATAGATTTGGGGAAATGTGAAAAACTAGGGGGAAAGCCGTAGGAAACAAAAAAAGTTGAGATTTTTCTTCCTCCTTCATCTTCTAGTGTCACAGCTAGCCAATGTTCACCCGGCATGTGTTTAGGATGGCCGGCTGCTCCGGCCATTTCTCAATAGGTAATTCATCACAAGCCCACACTCCACAAAATTGTTTTCCATTCAAGCGGGTCATGAGCCCCTCCAACTCTTGGGTATTCATGTTTTTGCTCAACGATCCTTAATAATAATCCACTAAGACCTGTCTTCAGGCATTCACTTCCAATATTGAATCAGAGCACGCATAAACAATCATGCTAACTGTACAGGCTAAAGGTGTACGGAAACGCATTTCCAGCCTGAGGTTACCTTGGGACACCACAGACAGATTTCCTGAGGTGTCATCATCAGGGGATAAATTGAAAGCATACAATGTGTAACCCTCTGCAAAATAATTTCTGTCAATAGGTAAAGAGAGATATTTTTGATGCCTCCCGGTAGCCAGGAATAGATTGTAAAATTCTCGCACAGATATGAAAGGGCATTTCTTTGATGAAAGGGCATTTCCTTTCATCAAAGCCTGTGAGTGACCCAGACGAACTGTCGGAGATACAGACACTTTTTTTAATAAAAAGCGTTGCCCCCAACACTTTTAAACTGAAGTCACCGTCTTGGGCAGACATCAGACAAAACTCATCCTTGGCCCTGGTTAATTTTAGTCTTAAATCAACCGAATTTAAGAGTAAACGTTCTTGAAAGAAAATGTCAGAGTGTATAGGCCCTAGCAGATGAAACTCTTGAGATTCGGCACAGTAGCGAGCGCGTGCCTCCAGTCCTTTGTTTGCACCGGTGGAAGGGTCTATTGATTCCATAGAGACTCCTGCAGTATCCTTGCTAAACAGCCTGGTGCTGAATTGTGTCTTGAGAGTGTCTTCGGAGTAGTTGAGTAAACACTCCATGATGGCCCTATAAGGGTATGTGGCATTGCTTTGACTGATTAGGCGTTCACCCAAAGTCACATCCACTTGGGAGAAGATGGTGGCCACGGGGTAATTAATGAGACTCACTTTGGCATCGTTTGCAATATTAGTACCATCTCCTTTGGTCACTTTTAGACATAAATGCACCAAGGTGTTGTTGAGGTCCAGATAGTTGTCACCGTGTCCTGGTATGAAAAATTCTATAGGACCGTTGTCGGTAATGGCAGAGAGTGGGGCTATCTCCATATAACTGGACCTATCCATTGAATGTTGGGTTAAGAGGGCCGTGAAAAGATCGAGCTCTGTCTTTATAGCTTCAGAGGACATGCGGTGTAAAAGAGCCATGTTGCTTGGTTCTTTTAGAAAATACTTCCGAGTATTCTTTTTGTCGTTTTTGGTCCAGACCTCCTCACTTTACCACGTCTTTGAGTTACTGAGTTTCTTCTTCTGTTTTGTGTTCTGGGGCCGCATGTGTTGTTCTGGGTCTTATTTATAATGCGTCTGCCGCTTACACAATCCCCCCCCCAGACATTCCTGCTTCATAGACAACAACCCTAAGAGCAAAAAAATAGGTGGGGTGTGGGGCCATCCTCTTTGAAATGTTCAAACCCCCCCCAGTTCAACGAGGTCCCTACACATCAATCATCATGACAACTTCAAAGGAATAGATGCAATATAGATATAAAATAACACACACTCTAACATGTGACAACAGGAACAGGATGCACTTACATGGCCATAACCACGTGACACCTTCCCGCCAGGATGTCCTGACCGGATGCCCATGTAAGCGTCATCCGGAAATAGGGTTATAAATCAGACGTTTGACGTGCGCCGTCTACTTTATTCTCACTCTCCTGACGATCCATTAAATCGGTCGCATAAAACGGCCAAGGTGTCTTCCTTCTTTTTGACAGTCATGTTGTCTGTCTTTTTATCCTCCAGTGTGTTACTAAATTCCTCCATCAGCTCTGACAAGAGGTCTTTTTCATATGCAGAGAAATGTGAACTTCTTTGGCGTGCCGTGATCAGGTGGCTACCGAACTAATAATAAATGGCTAAATAATGTTAAGTAATGAAAGTATTTTATCAAAGAAACAACAACTTTGTTGCCTCATTTGGCAAGTTTGCTATTTATTTTGTTTCAACTCACAAAATACCTCACATATTAGTGTATCATGTCGCTTATCATTGTTTAAAACCGTTAATCATAGATTTACTGATCCAGATAAAAAATTAAATGGGGCAACGCATCTCTGATTAATTTTAAACCTGGATTTACAAAACCTAGATTAGCTCTAATCCTAGATTCATTTAAACCATGTCGGTGCAACCCACCCAATGTGTTTTCCCGCCCAATCAGCATTTCCCCAGAAATCCGAAGTGATCCGTTGATTTAGGTTCCATACATAGTCAAGATGGATGACTGTGGAACTGCAGGACTTAGTATCGATTGCTCATCCGGCTGCTCGTGGGTATGAAACCTTATCAACAGCAGGCAGAGCATTTGTCACTTTTAAGTACAGCTATAAAAGCCTGTTCCCATCTCTGATCTCATCATTAAAATACAAGAAATGAAGTCAATGTAAATTATATTATTATTGCATAACATACATAAATATTGGATTTTCCTATGAAAGTGAGTCACTATGTTACAGTTATGTTATAGATCATCCTCACACGAGGCACCATAATGCCTATTCTGTTATTGCTCGTGGATTTCATCCATCATTCAACATCTACAACCATCCTCAAAACTTACAGTAACCTACAGTGCATGTCCTTGGTTCATCAAATCCATCACCCTGCTGCTTAGCCAACGGCTCACAGTCAAACCACCACCACAGATTGTCAGGCCAGTCAATTCGATGGATCTGTCATCACAGTGAAATGGACCGGGTACTCTGTGGGAAGGCACACCATTGATCTGGTATAGAACACTATGACATTCATCAGGTCAGTCAATCAAACACCTCAAGGTGGACAGCAAGGCGGTGTCTAAAATGGCACCCTATTCCCTATATAGTGCAATACTTTTGGCCGGGTTGGCCGAAAGTAGTGCACTATATGGGGAGTAGGGTGCCATTTTGGATGCATACCATTGATCTGGTACAGAACAATATGACGTTAATCAGGTCTGTCAATCAAACAAGGTGGCCACTGTCCTCAAGGTGGATGGACATTGGACAGTTTGTGTTTTTCCCACAGCGATACGGTGCTTTTGTTGACTGCTCTACTAATCATCCTCCATCTATCAGTCACTCCCTGCTGTGGTCTCAGTGCACGATCCAGCCATACGGTGTCCATATTAGGACAGTGGCTCTGACACAACCTTCAATTGACTGTCTGGCACAACGTCCGTGTGACTCTGTCCTAATATGGACCCTGCACAGCCATTATCTCACCTTGATTCAGTCTTGAGGTGATACAGTACAGCTCACACATTCACGTAGAAGTGCTTCTGCTTTTGTTGACTGCTCTACTCATCACCATCGATCACTTTCTCGCTGGTGTCAATTTAGGTCATGTCTAAAATGGCCCCTCATTCCCTATGTTGTGCACTACCAAGGTCAAAAGTAGTGCACTAAAATTGCACCCTATTCCCTATGAAGTGTTCTGGTGTCAATTTAGGTAATGTCTGAAATTACCCTTATTCCCTATGAAGTGCCCCGCTTTCATTTAAGGCTACACCTGAAATGGCCCCCTATTCCCTATGTAGTGCACAAAGACATGGGGTCTTCACTTCAGTCAACCCTGATACGGAAAACTTTTTTTAAGGAACTTGTCAATTTCACTTGTATCCATTCGCTGGCATGTCAGAGTCACAGAGTCCCTGGGCTTTGCATATCTTACATGCTCCCTGATTACGACAGCCAGTGGCAGCAGCAGCCATCCGCCGGGGAGACCACATCAGGCTCCCAGATTTACACCACGGCCCCGGGGCAATGGCATTACATGAGACATTGGCAGGAAAAGCCTGGTCAACATGAAAGACATCGTCCACGGGATCCCTGCTGCAGCCAACAGAAACCACCAGGGTGCCTTGAGCGACGTATTTCCACCACACTAGAGTGTGGGTCTGTGGGTTAGGATAGACCATTAGGGGATGCCTGCAGCCTGGGGGTGTATGAAATCATTTACAGTGACAGCTGGAACTGGACGAATAACTGGAAGACGGTATCTTACTAGGTAAAGGGTACCATTCTACATGGACATTTCTCTATGTTTTGGTGTCTTACAGGATATTTGTGTTTGTACCACAGCAATGTTGAATACTCGTTTCTGATTGGTTAGAAGGGTATTCTAGAATGGACATTAAAACCATTGTTGGGTCGCGTCAATTCAAATCTGGTATCAGAACAAAATAGTCAGCACATAGTAACTTCTGATTTCTTTGTACTTTAATTAATGCAAACACTTGAATGGTTAATATGTTGTTCGTATATACGGGCTCACTGTAACACCACGCAGGGTAGACAGAGAACTGGAATGACATCACAAGTTCTTCTTTAAATACTTGACAGACGTAGTTCCCTCTCCCTGAGGGCCTGTCATAGTAGAGGCTAGAATATGGTTTAGACTTATTCCAGCCTATCGTTGGCGTGCAGGTTGGTCCCAACCTCTAGACGCACTCCTGCTTCCTGGCGTAGCCATTGTCTCTGGCGGATGTCTCATCTTGTGACTACACAATGCACAGTTCTCTAAAACCCTTACACCCCCCTGCATATACCTTTCACCCATATCCTGTTATTGCTATTATTCTACAGAAAATCCTGTTTTTACAGCATCAGCATTCTTTCCACATGACACACCATCACATGAGCCACTTCCTCTAACATATAGCAGTATTCAATTATCTATAGTTTATATACTTATTATTATAGCATCTGTGTTATATTATATAGGTTATGCAAACAAATTGTTATATTATATAGGATATGCACACAAATAGTTGGTCAAACCCTAACACCAGATATCAGAACAGTTGGAAATTATATCGGAATACATCTTGCAATCATGACGCAATATGTGCCCACATTTGCAGACCGTACTTGCTACAAAGTTACAGAAAGCTAAACCAACAACCACATAAACCGAAATTGGATACATTGTAAACACAGGTCCAATGAGGAAACACTTAGATAACATTAGCTAGATAGCTAGCATTGATTTGTTTTTGCAGAGGGTCATTTTCTTGGAGCATCTGATGACCTAACGTGGTGAGTGGTGAACATTCATTTCTCTGGTCCCTATGTTGCAGAAATAGTGCTATGTTGTCAAATCCTACTGTTATGTATGGTACGACGTGCTTTACGTCATAATATACATTGTTATGGGTTACGACAGTGTGCTGCTTTACGGATGAATGGGTTGTCAGGATGAGTGGCACATGTCATTAAACGACAGAGTGATGTACAATGTGAAACCGTGCAGATGTGCGTTCTTCTACAGCTAGGCTAGATATAACATTGGCGACGAAGATGGCTGAATTCAGTTTACCACCGCCGGCACCATTCCTCACCGTGCCTGGCGAACCTCCAGTCCCGTGGAATAACTGGCTTGATAGCTTTAACACTTATATCGAACCTATGGACTTTTCTACAATCTCCGACAAGCGGAGGACAGCACTGCTCCGTCACTGCCTCGGTACAGAGGGACAGAGGATTTTCAGAGCGCTTGGATTGGCTCCTACATTCACTGCTGCAGTCAGCCTCCTACGGAACCACTTCGCCGGGAAAGAGCGAGTGCTCCTCCGACGCTACCGGCTACGGAAGAGACACCAACGGCCGGGTGAGTCCATTCAAAGCTACGTGGCTAATCTGAGGGATTTGGCTAGCTCTTGTAACTATGGGATACTTCAGGACGAGATCATCAGGGATCAGTTGATAGAGGGGACGTTATGTGAAAAGACAAGGGAGAAACTGCTTTTGGAAACGGATAATTTACAACTAGATGGAGCTATTAAAATAGCACTCCAGGTTGAAGCGGCGTTGGAATGCTCTACTATGCTAACAGACAGATCTGCAGCATACACTCGGCCCCCAGCCATTCTCACACAGCAGCTTCAGCCCGAGCAGGAGTACTACAACGATCACGCGCTGCGCATGGCCTCCCACGTTGATAGCTGCATGGACACAGACACCGGCATGCCCGTGCAGCAGGCACACAGACAAACGAACAGAAGTAGCTGTGGCAACTGTGGGGCTAGCTCTCACAATTCAAGGGCTTCAAACTGCCCAGCCCGTGGGAAAATATGCAAGAACTGTTCAAAATACAATCACTTTGCGAAAGTGTGTCGTTCTGCCCCAGCTACTGAACACACAGAAATCCGAACCATCTCCCCCAACCATGTGTCATTCAGGACATGCACTGTGCAGCTGGGTGAGGTGGGTTTGCCTTTGCTGCTGGATACTGGCACTGCGGTGTCATTGCTCAACCTTGCCACTTACTACAAGTTTTTCAGTCACCTACCACTCCAACAGCCCTCCACTGCCCTGTGTGGGTACGGTAGATCCAAGATAGACATTGTAGGCACCCTCCAGGTCCCAGTAGTGTACCAAGCATCTGCCATCATTCACATTTCATGTTGCAAAGCGGGGTGCCAACCTCTTGGGCCTCGACCTCTTCACAGGCTTGGGATTCACGCTGAGAGATGACAGTGGGTCAGCTATCCACCAGGTTACCTGCACATGGCAACAGAACTGGCCAACTCTGTTTGATGGACTGGGCTGCCTCACAGCCTTTACTCACAGGCCCCTAGTGAATCCGGAAGTGACCCCAGTCATGCAGCCCCTGCGGCACATTCCCTTTGCACTGCGTGATGAAGTCACAAAAGATCTCCAGGCACAGTTGGATGCAGGCATCATTGAGCCAGTCAACGCTGCCCCCTGGATTTCAAACTTAGTCATTGCAACCAAAAAGTCAGGTGGAATCCGGACCTGCGTGGATCTTCGTGCTGTGAACAAGGCCGTTGTCCCGGATAAGTACCCCTTGCCTACAGCTGAGGAGCTGACCGCACAATTCCATGGCTCCACGATCTTCATGAAGCTTGACCTTCGTCAGGGTTATCTTCAGGTACCCCTCCATGCAGCTAGCAGAGATCTCACTACCTTTGTCACACATGCTGGCGTGTTCAGATATACACGCATGCCTTTTGGACTTAGCTCCGCCCCCAGCTGCTTCCAGAAGGTGATGAGCACCATCCTTGCTGGAATAGCTGGGGTGGCGGTCTATCTGGATGACATCGTGGTCCACGGTCCTGACCTCCACATCCATGATTATCGACTCCACAGAGTATTCAGCGCTCTACTGCAGAACAACCTGACCCTTAACGGTGGAAAGTGCACCTTTGCAGCTCCAGCCGTCGAGTTTGTGGGGTTCCGCCTGTCGGCCAAAGGCATTGCCCCACTCATGTCAAACATTGAAGCCGTCCACAGGATCCCGGAACCGACCTCAGCCTCTCAGGTGGCATCATTCTTGGGCATGACAGCCTACTACCTCCGGTTTCTGCCCCACTACTCCCAGACCACAGCGCCCCTTCGCCAGCTCCTCAAGAAGGACGAGCCATGGGCCTGGACGGCAGCCTGCTCAGACGCGGTCCACTCACTGAAGAGCCAGCTCACCACAGCCCCAGTCTTGGCTCACTTTGACCCCGTCTGCCCCACCATTGTCACATGTGACGCCTCAGCTGGAGCACTAGGAGCTGTCCTCTCACAGCTGCAGAATGGCATTGAGAGGCCCATCGCCTTCGCCTCAAGGGCCCTGAGCCCCACAGAACAACAGTACTCTGTGGGCGAACGAGAAGCACTGGCTTGTGTCTGGGCGTGCGAAAGGTGGCACCACTACCTCTATGGCCATCTGTTCACGCTCCGAACCGACCACCAGTCCCTCACAACGCTACTGTCGGTATCAGGAACTGGCCACAAGCCACTTCGGCTGCACAGATGGGCCGACCGCCTCAGACAGTACGACTATCAGCTGAAGTTCACTCCAGGGAGGGATAACGTGGTGGCAGACCTCCTCTCACGCTCCTTTGACGCTTCTACTCCGACCGTCTTGCCAGACGACAACGAAACAGAGCTCGTACAAATGCTTTACGCTCCTCTTCAGTCAGTCGTCTCACTGGAAGAGCTGAAGCAAGCATCGGAACAGGATCCCACACTGTCTACCCTGCACACCTACATACGCACTGGATGGCCAGCACACGTGCCGGAAGAGCTGGTGACTTTCGCCAGGGTGAAGCACGAACTGTCTTGCTGGGAAGAAGTTTGTGTCTCTCGAGGGTTTTGCACTGTGGTCTGCGTGCGCGTGTTGTATCCATGGTCTGTATCCGTGGTCTGTATCCGTGGTCTGCGTGCGCGTGTTCTATCCATGGCGCACGAGGGGCACTTGGGCATAGTGAAGGTCAAACAGCGATGTCGAGACCTTGTGTGGTGACCAGGCATCGACCACGACATTGAAGCCCTGGTCAGGGATTGTGCTGCATGCCTCCTCAGTGGGAAAACAGGACAGTCCGCCCCACCCCTCCTGCAGCCTCTCGCATGGCCGTCCCGCCCCTGGGAGCACATCCAACTGGACATCTGTGGCGAAATCCATGGTCACGCAGTTCCTCATCATCAGCGCTTCCTGGTGGTGGTGTATGACCTCCACTCTAAGTGGCCAGAAGTGGTTCCTGTCGGAACTGTCACAGCACAGGCCATCGTGGACATCCTAGACAGCCTGTTCACAAGGTGGGGCCTGCCCCTCACCCTTACCACGGACAATGGGCCCCAGCTAATCTCTGCCGAGTTCTCCTCATATCTCAGCAACAAGGGAATCAAACACATCCGCACGGCCTACTACAACCCACAAGCTAACGGAGGGGTGGAACGCTTCAACCAAACGCTGAAGAACGGCATCAGAGCGCACCTGGTCCAGGGGTGCACGTTCCAAACTGCTTTGAATCAAACGCTAATGCACTACAGAGCAAGCAAACACACAACAACACAGGCCTCCCCGGCATCTCTCATGCTAGGTCGTGAGATGGAACTGCCACTGGAGAGACTCAGAACGCAGAGAGTTGCAGAACCGGCGACTAGGTGCACCCAAGAAAAGCAGGCAGTGAACAGGCACCAAAGAGAAATGAAACAGCGTTTTGACAAGGCACACAGGGTGAAGAAGTCGATCATCCAAGTGTCTGACTGGGTCCGAGCCCGACGGCCTCAGCGGTGCAACAAAATGGCCTCATTCTGGTCGGACCCCCTGCAGGTCAGTCGACAACTGGGGCCCGCCACATTCATGTTGAGCAATGGATCACGCTGGCACGCCAGCCGCCTCAGAAAAGTCCCTGCCCCTCAAGGAATACGAATGCACACAGAACAGACATGCAGGCCAGAGACACCACCGGATGGACCTCCCCCACCACTGCCACCCGAGCCCCAGCCTCTGTGGGCTCCCCAAGGGCCAGAGCCACAAGCGGTGGCGGTTGAAGAAAGGCCTATGCGGGCACGAACTCGCCCTGCTCATCTGGGGGACTACTTAACCTCTTTTCATTCTTAGGCTTCGGTAGGTGTCTTAGTCAACCTCCAGGTTAATGGACTGAACTGGCTAGTTTGGAGAGTCCTTCCGTTTAAGGGTTAATGTTTTATTTCTTACAGGTATCACTCTAGGTTCTTGCCCTATGGACATTTTATATATGGTACCAGTCCCTGGTTTTGGAAAGGGGGGGGAAATGTTATGTATGGTACGACGTGCTGTATGTCATACTATACGTTGTTATGGGTTACGACAGTGTGCTGCTTTACGGATGAATGGGTTGTCAGGATGAGTGGCACATGTCATTAAACGACAGAGTGATGTACAATGTGAAACCGTGCAGATGTGCGTTCTTCTACAGCTAGGCTAGATATAACACCTACCATATGTTTCTAGTTTAACCGGCTGATTTCAGCAACAGGTATTTTTGAATTCTGTTGTCATATTGGAAGGTTTGCTAGCAACAAGCTATTTAGCTAGCTTCTAGTATAGTGTTTGATACTCCTCGTAATGAACAGTGTTGAGTGTCCTGACGTGAAACTTTTTCAGCTATGCCAGGCAAAATAAGGCATCATCAGCTCATTGCTATGGATGTATCCAAATGAATGTCAATAGAAAACAGCTTAAGCAAACGCAAATGCAGCGACTTTGCTCTTATCCTGGCTGCCGCGGTCGTGACTGACATATAGAACGAACTACTGGGTCGTTTCCATAAATATCGAACTAATCAAATGAACGACTTGGTCGCGTCTCTAGCAACCGAAAGATGAGAAAGTAGGAATTCCTTTATATTAATAAAAATATAAGTGAATGTGTGCTTTAGTGTTGTTTTCTTTGGCAACTGTGGTATAAGTGGGAAAAACGCCTCCGTTCCGTACATTATCTTGGCAAAATGAGCTGCGTCGTCCATTATTTCCAAGGTAATGTACAGAACGTCAGCATTTATCCCTTACATAATATAGCATTATATTGTACTTCTGTTTTACAGTTAAGCTTTCACAAACAACATGTCAGTAATGTTCTCTCCATTACAGTGAATCACAATCATGCAACAACAGAAACCAGGAGAGACTGGCGATAAGGGTATGCTGATTGTGGCTACATTAATATGCAGTATGCACCTCTCAGTCTGCCTGCACACAACACTCCACCGAAGTGGATTGTTTAGGCCCGGCAGGCCTCCAGCTGAGAATGGATGAGTAACGGCAAGATTCTTCGTATTCATCTCACTCTCTGCACCCAACCCATTTTCCTTATTCAACGTACACAACTCCATCCAGTAAGCTACTGTACAATTGCACTGTATTCATTGCAGTACTGTGCAATGAGATAACAGACAGCAAAAAGACCGATTTCCATTTCGATTGACAATAACATATTGTATAATTGTACAGTAATTGTACATTAATTGTACAATGATGCAGTGTTTGCATAGGCTATTAGATTGGCTAGTGTGGGACAGAACTGAGACGAAACAGAAGTGCAGTGTGTACAAAACAGCTGTGTGATGTCATTGTCTCTGCTCTCTATGGGTGTGTGATTAGATAATTGTGCATATTGTTTCCTGAGAAAAATGTTAATTAGAAAAAAAGAGATAATTAACATGCCTGGAAGAGCTACATTGAGCGCCACACACGCACGCACACACTTAATTGCTGTAGCTTGTTTTCAATACGACAATGAATTGTCAACCATGTTTCTTGTTACCCAAAACCCCAAAATGTGTTCAAGAATGTTCATACATTCTTCCAAATTCAGTATTTTACTCTAAATGAAGTATTATGTTCCCATAGCAACTGAGAAATACTTAATTCTACTAATAAATAATGAGAATCATTTTCAATTCTTCACACAGAGCACTACCCATTCACTGAATCCATTCAAAACATCGTTGCTCGTCTTAATTTCAGCTCCAGAAAAACATCTCGTTAGCAGATTGTTAAGTGGTGAACATCAATTAGCATTGTACAAAATGTTGTACGAATGCGTTGTAAATAATTGAGGGAAGGGGTGAGCAATAATGAGCAGGTCTGGGGAAAAGTTTCAATTCGTTTTAAATGCTTTGGAAAAAGCATACATTGCAGTGAAGTTTTCTTCACTTTCTTTTTCTCACTACTGCTTTCTGTATGTAGTTGTCCTTCAAAACCTACACTAATGACAGTAAGGCAACCAATCTAATGACAGTTGGTCATTTTTAACCATTTGCATCTTGTTAAATGGCATGAATAGCTTGCATATACTGTAGGAACCATTGAACATTCCTTTAAAACAAATATATTCGTTTCTCATGTTGATATCATCATTATCAAAAATGAAGGACAGTTTCTGTGTTGTACATGGTAGTTTAGCATTAAACTCTTCTTGTGTATTGGAAGAGCTTTCAGTGCATCCTTCCTTCCTGTCTGGACAACCATGGTGATTCCTTTCCACGGCTGTGACCTAATTTTCTGTTACAATTTGCTGATGATATTTCACATAAAGCTTAACAGAGAAGCAGGCTGGTTTAAAACGTTCAATATGCACTACGACTAATGTGAACTGTCACGAGTGCTGTCTGCCATTAAATACAACAGGACCCTTTGTAGCACTGCCACCCAGCCCAGTGAAATGCCATCTGGCATCAAGCTGCATTAGTGACGCCACATTAAACCAGGTAGGACATGAATCTTTCACAGCTCCAGGTATACTGGGGAATGTGCAGCTCTGGTCTGGCAACACACTGACTCTATGGCCTTTTACTCTCTGCAACAAAACCACCCTGCACATTTTATTATCTGCGAACTAGGAGAGATAATAATGTCTCCACTCAGACCAATGATTATCATACAGAACCCATCCGGTACAGTACACAACCCTGTGTGATACTTACAGGAAGAGAAACAGTCCACAGTGATACAGCTCATCTGACCTGAAAAATATGTAACATAATCTGTTTCACGAAATCATGTCTCTCTCCAGATATACTGTCCCTGTCCATACAGCCGGCGTTGTTCTCCGTACATCGTGCAGACAGGAAGAAAGAACTCTCCGGGAAATAGAAAAGTGGAGGTGTATGTTTCATGATAAACTAGTCATGGTGTGATTGTGGTAACGTACCGGAACTCAAGTCCTTTTGTTCTCCATATCTGTAATGCCTTGCTATCAAATGCCGACCGCATTACCTCCCAAGAGAATTATCTTCGGTCATCGCCACAGCCGCCGATATTCCCCCTCAAGCTGACACCATGACGACTCTCAAGGAACTACGCATATCCTGAGGCCGCTCTCCCTTTGGCAAATCAGATCATGCCTCCATTCTGCTCCTCCCTTCCTAGAGGCAGAACCTTAAACAGTTCCCATGTAGCTCCCCCTGACAGTGGTGAGTCAAGGAAATTTCTGGTTGCGACAACCAGTCATATCGCCGTCTGCATCCAAGAAGTAACCAAGAATTGCACTCGCCAACCAATCCGAGACGCCAGTGCAACCGAGAACTAACCAAGAATTGACCAATGAGGATAGAGCTATGGCGAGACCTTTAAACGCTAGAAGAGGAGTTATTATTTATTACCGTAGATAGCTACATAAACAAAGTGTGATTTTATAGGTAGTAGTTGTGTTTTGTGCCTCAACTCAGCATCATCAAACCTCTCCTTTTCTCTTTTAATTAATTTAGCTAATTGGACTAGGCATAGCTATAGGGCAAACACTGTCTTGATATCAAATAGGCTAGGGTCATCATGTTAATTATGAATTAAAAGGCGCGAGCGATATCCGATGCAATTGCTTATGCTGGTGTGTCTGTTTGTGGTAGAAATGTGCTTAAGCAAGCAGCTAGAGATGACAACATAAGTAGCTAGATATTAATTACTTCATTTTATTGTTCCATCTATTAATCCAGTCTGCTCACTGTGATATAATTTATGCTTATTAAATACAAACTTTCCCCTTTATTTTCACAGCAGACATGGAGCCCAGCTTCAGAAAACTGCCAAATGGAAGCCTTGCCTTAATGAACAGTAAGGATTCCAGGAAGCAAAGAGTTGGAATACAAACTAAATATACAGTGAGCTCCAAAAGTATTGGCATAGTGAAATGTTTGGTTGTTTTGGCTCTGTACTCCAGCACTTTGGATTTGAAATGATACAAAGTGCAGACTGTCAGCTTTAATTTGAGGGTATTTTCATCCATATTACAGCACTTCTTATTACAGCAGTTTTTGTACATAGTCCCCCCATTTAAGATTAACCAAACGTATTGGGACAAATTCACTTAGGTGTTTTAAAGTAGTCAAAAGTTTAGTTTTTGATCCCATATCCATAGCACGCAATGATTACATCAAGCTTGTGACTCTGCAAACTGTTGGATGCATTTGGTTGTGTTTCAGATTATTTTAGCCCAATAGAAATGAATGGTAAATAATGTATTGTGTCATTTTGAAGTCACGTATTGTAAATGAGAATAGAATATGTTTCTAAACACTTCTACATTAATGTGCATGCTACCAGGATTACGGATAGTCCTTATGAATTGTGAATAATGATGTGTGAGAAAGTTACAAACGCACAAATATCATACCCCCAAGACATGTTGTATGACATAAGGGCTACATTGAGAGGTAGCTTGCAAGTAAGCATTTCATTGCACTGTTTACACCCCACAGTATTCTGTATATACACTGCTCAAAAAAATAAAGGGAACACTTAAACAACACAATGGAACTCCAAGTCAATCACACTTCTGTGAAATCAAACTGTCCACTTAGGAAGCAACACTGATTGACAATAAATTTCACATGCTGTTGTGCAAATGGAATAGACAACAGGTGGAAATTATAGGCAATTAGCAAGACACCCCCAATGAAGGAGTTCCTATGCTTCCTGGCTGATGTTTTGGTCACTTTTGAATGCTGGCGGTGCTTTCACTCTAGTGGTAGCATGAGACGGAGTCTACAACCCACACAAGTGGCTCAGGTAGTGCAGCTCATCCAGGATGGCACATCAATGCGAGCTGTGGCAAGAAGGTTTGCTGTGTCTGTCAGCATAGTGTCCAGAGCATGGAGGCGCTACCAGGAGACAGGCCAGTACATCAGGAGACGTGGAGGAGGCCGTAGGAGGGCAACAACCCAGCAGCAGGACCGCTACCTCTGCCTTTGTGCAAGGAGGAGCAGGAGGAGCACTGCCAGAGCCCTGCAAAATGACCTCCAGCAGGCCACAAATGTGCATGTGTCTGCTCAAATGGTCAGAAACAGACTCCATGAGGGTGGTATGAGGGCCCGACGTCCACAGGTGGGGGTTGTGCTTACAGCCCAACACCGTGCAGGACGTTTGGCATTTGCCAGAGAACACCAAGATTGGCAAATTCGCCACTGGCGCCCTGTGCTCTTCACAGATGAAAGCAGGTTCACACTGAGCACGTGACAGACGTGACAGAGTCTAGAGACGCCGTGGAGAATGTTCTGCTGGCTGCAACATCCTCCAGCATGACCGGTTTGGCGGTGGGTCAGTCATGGTGTGGGGTGGCATTTCTTTGGGGGGCCGCACAGACCTCCATGTGCTCGCCAGAGGTAGCCTGACTGCCATTAGGTACCGAGATGAGATCCTCAGACCCCTTGTGAGACCATATGCTGGTGCGGTTGGCCCTGGGCTCCTCCTAATGCAAGACAATGCTAGACCTCATGTGGCTGGAGTGTGTCAGCAGTACCTGCAAGAGGAAGGCATTGATGCTATGGACTGGCCCGCCCGTTCCCCAGACCTGAATCCAATTGAGCACATCTGGGACATTTACATTTTACATTTTTTACATTTTAGTCATTTAGCAGACGCTCTTATCCAGAGCGACTTACAGTAGTGAATGCATACATTTCACTTCATATTTTTTTTTTCCTGTGCTGGCCCCCCATGGGAATCAAACCCACAACCCTGGCGTTGCAAACACCATGCTCTACCAACTGAGCTCCATCCACCAACGCCACGTTGCACCACAGACTGTCCAGGAGTTGGCGGATGCTTTTGTCCAGGTCTGGGAGGAGATCCCTCAGGAGACCATCTGCCACCTCATCAGGAGCATGCCCAGGCGTTGTAGGGAGGTCATACAGGTACGTGGAGGCCACACACACTACTGAGCCTAATTTTGACTTGTTTTAAGGACATTACATCAAAGTTGGATCAGCCTATAGTGTGGTTTTCCACTTTAAATTTGAGTGTGACTCCAAATCCAGACCTCCATAGGTTGATAAATTGGATTTCCATTGATTCTTTTTGTGTGATTTTGTTGTCAGCACATTCAACTATGTAAAGAAAAAAGAATTTAATAAGATTATTTCTTTCATTCAGATCTAGGATGTGTTATTTTAGTGTTCCCTTTATTTTTTTGAGCAGTGTATGATGAATACAATTTGATTTCATTTCATTTGATTCAATTTTTGACAGTAAGGATGCTTGCCATTTCAGGATATAGTTCTAAAAGAGAGTACACCAGGGCTATATCTGCAGATACATTTATCCAGGATGGCTGTACTGCTCCGAGTTGGCAACCCAGCAACAAGGTACACTTGTTGGGTCAACATGAGATGCAGTTCAGCCTTTAGAGGAAGCAGACCTTCAAGTAGGTTGTTGAAAATGCTCTGTGGTATGCTGGGTATTTGGTGGCATCGATGAAGAGTGACGCAAAAAAAATGCTGCCAATCAGAAGACTTGAAGGAGTACCTGGAGGTCCCACCCCACATCCAGCATCCAGTCCACACCTTTACTCGCATCAGTCCTCCGCTCCTGTACAGACTACTCCACCACCTCTGTCCGTGGCTTTGACACCTGTGCCCGGATGGGTCTCCGTCTTTGACCTCCACACCTATGCTCGGCTGTCCCTCAGTCAGCCCCATCCTCTGCTCCTTACCGGCTGGGCATTCTGAAGGAGCCAGCAATCAGTTGCTCTCAATTTTCAGTCAATTATATGTAATTGTAATTATTTGTGCTCAATTGTTTGTCCCTCTGTGGCGTTTATTTAACTGTATATACAGCATCATTTGTTATTGATGTATTACTCTACAGTATTCTCCCCTTTCTCTTAATTCACTCTGAGCACAAAAGCCCTTAGCTAAATTCTCTAATTACATTTTGATCAATTAATGTCAGTCTTTGAATGATCCATTCTATAAACGATTACATTTTCCTACGTATGTGCTATGTGCGCTGATTTCAAACCATTTGAATATATTTGTCATTCTCAAGTCTTCCTCCAAATCTGTGTCTTCAATTACGTTTTCAATGTGGACTTGATATTAAATGTACAGTGACAGTGAGGGAAAAAGTATTTGATCCCCTGCTGATTTTGTACGTTTTCCCACTTATAAATAAATGATCAGTCTATAATTTTAATAGTAGGTTTATTTGAACAGTGAGAGACAGAATAACAACAAAAAAATCCAGAAAAATGCATGACAAAAATGTTATAAAATGATTTGCATTTTAATGAGGGAAATAAGTATTTGACCCCTCTGCAAAACATGACTTAGTACTTGGTGGCAAAACCCTTGTTGGCAATCACAGAGGTCAGACGTTTCTTGTAGTTGGCCACCAGGTTTGCACACATCTCAGGAGGGATTTTGTCCCACTCTTTGCAGATCTTCTCCAAGTCATTAAGGTTTCGAGGCCGACGTTTGGCAACTCGAATCTTCAGCTCCCTCCACAGATCTTCTATGGGATTAAGGTCTGGAGACTGGCTAGGCCACTCCAGGACCTTAATTTGCTTCTTCTTGAGCCACTCCTTTGTTGCCTTGGCCGTGTGTTTTGGGTCATTGTCATGCTGGAATACCCATCCACGACCCATTTTCAATGCCCTGGTTGAGGGAAGGAGGTTCTCACCCAAGATTTGACGGTACATGGCCCCGTCCATCGTCCCTTTGATGCGGTGAAGTTGTCACTGTTCAAATAAACCTACCTAAAATTATAGACTGATCCTTTCATTGTCAGTGGGCAAACGTACAAAATCAGCAGGGGATCAAATACTTTTTTCCCTCACTGTATAGATTAAGCCATTTCTCTTATTTGAGATAAACAAGATTTAACTCCTATTGTGTTTAGGTTTAACACATTTAGGTTCCCCTTCTATAAATTGGTATCCTGAAGAGGGTGAGCGGGTTAACAATAAGAAACAGGGTTTCATAGTAAAAAGTTCAGGATGATGATGACAGATTTACGGGGTGAGAGGAACGAGGATTGTCGGATGAAGCCCGATGCTTTTCTACTCTCAGATTGTCACGGTAAGGAAAAGAAAGCATTTAAAAATGATTCAAGTCTAAATACAACAGCCGTGTCGGGATTCGATACAGGGTATGGGTATCGGCGAGTATGTTCCTTGGTAGAAAATGCCACCCGAATTCGCTGCACTTGTTAATTCGTGGTGGCACTACCTCAACTGATGAGTGATATCCTTGGCACAGTCGGTAGAGAATGGCACTTGCAATGCCAGGGTTATGGGTTTGATTCCCATGGGGGACCAGTACAAAAGAAGTATGAAAATGTATGCACTCACTACTATAAGTCGCTATGGACAAGAGTGTCTGCTAAATGACAAAAATGTAAATAAGTACTGTTTGACAGTTGTCTGACCAATTGTCTGACCGTTCCACTAACGGTCCGTATGCAAGCAGTTGCAAGCAGTTGCTCCTGACGCCACTTGGGTACACTGCAGCATCCACCGAGAGGTTCTTGCTGCCAAGGGAATGCCTGACAGCTTGAAAGATGTTTTGGACACCACAGAGAAAATGGTTAACTTTGTTAAAGCAAGGCCCCTGAACTCTTGTGTATTTTCTGCACTATGCAATGATATGCGCAGCGACGATGTAATGCTTTTACAACATACATGTGCTCAGATTATCCTGCCTTGGCAAATCGCGCTGTTAAGACACTGATGCCCTTTGCAACCACGTACCTATGTGAGAGTGGATTCTCTGCCCTCACTAGCATGAAAACTAAATACAGGCACAGACTGTGTGTGGAAAATGATTTAAGACTGAGACTCTCCAATATAACCCAACATTGCAGAGTTATGTGCATCCTTTCAAGCACTCCCTTCTCATTAACCTGTGGTGAGTTATTCACCATTTTTGATGAACAAATACAGTGTTATATGTCAGATGGCTAAATAAAGAGCAAAATGATTGATTATTATTATGTTATTATTTGTTCCCTGGTCCTATAAGAGCTCTTTGTCACTTCCCACGAGCCGGGTTGTGACAAAAACTCACACTCATTCTTATGTTTAATAAATGTATCGTATAGTGTGTGTGGTAGGCACACAATGATGGCAAAAAACAACATTTGAGAGTGTGCTGACCCTGGTGCTAGATGGGGGTACGCAGCTGGAGGTTGAATGTTTGAAGGGGTACGGGACTATAAAAAGTTTGCCCTAGACCCACTACAATTTGCATACCGCACCAACAGATCCACGGATGACACAATCGCAAACGCACTAAACACTGCTCTATCCCATCTGGACAAGCGGTATACCTATGTAAGAATGCTGTTCATCAACTACAGCTCAGCGTTCATTACCATACTGGGTCCTGGGTCCTGGACTTCCTGATGGGCCGACCCCAGGTGGTGATGATAGGCAACAACCCTCACAAACTTCTACAGATGCACCATTGAGAGCATCCTGTCGGGCTGTTATCCCTTCATACTGTATGTACATACTGAATTCTAGTCAAGGCTCATCCTATATAACTACTGTTGTACACACCTTTTCTATTCATATACTGTTCATAATGTCTATACACACCATCATATACATATACTATATATTTATATTCCGGACTCTGACATTGCTCGTTCTGGATTTGCATGTATTGACTTGTATTGTTTTGTATTACTGTACTGTTGGAGCTAGGAACATAAGCACTTCACTACAGAAATGAGGCAGAAGAT
The DNA here is from genome assembly GCF_901001165.1 of Salmo trutta. Classification (NCBI taxonomy): domain Eukaryota; kingdom Metazoa; phylum Chordata; class Actinopteri; order Salmoniformes; family Salmonidae; genus Salmo; species Salmo trutta. The sequence continues at coordinate 9,582,116 of NC_042960.1, forward strand.
AGAGGAGAGAAACCCCAAAGGATCCATTTAATCACCAGCAGTAAGATTTAGGATGGTGATTAAAGTAAAACAAAGAGCCGTTTCGCCTCCACCTCTGAAGTAGTGACGACTGGCCAGAGAAAGAGATAGAGAGAGAGAGTGAGCTTTAGGCCCGTAAAGTGGATGCTTTATTGACCTGCTGCCACCCCCTCTCCTCTCCCCTCCCCTCCCATCTCCTCTCCTCCCCTCTCCTCTGGTCTGTCTGCTCTCTGGTCCAGCTGCTCTGCTCCCATTAGAGCCTCTTCTCTCTGGCAGGTGTCACCCTGCACCAGATGCATGGCCGTCTCCCAGAGCCCTTCCTGTCCCATCATTAAGCCATCGAAGCTGCATCACTGTGGACAGAGAGAAAACAGGCTGTGGCAGGGATAATCCTGCTGCTAACCTGTCCAGATGAATAATACATGGGCCTGCCAGACAAATGTTAAACAAAGCAGGAGCAGACAACCAACAGGCCGCTACCGCAGGAGAGAGATGGAGAGAGAGAGAGGGAGAGAGAGACCAGAGGGAAAGAGAGGGATGGACTCCTCCTCGTCAACCTTAGTATGCAGAAAGGTGCTCTCTCTCCTCTCCTTTTCCCTTTGTGCTGAGCTCAACCTTGTTAGGATAGAGAGGTGGGTCCTTAGGGCTGACTCTTACTGTCTGTTAGGATAGAGAGGTGGGTCCTCAGTGCTGACTCCTCGGATCTGTTAGGATAGAGAGGTGGGTCCTCAGGGCTGACTCCTACTGTCTGTTAGGATAGAGAGGTGGGTCCTCAGGCCTGACTCCTCCGATCTGCTAGGATAGAGTGGTGGGTCCTCAGGGCTGACTCCTCCTATCTGTTAGGATAGAGTGGTGGGTCCTCAGGGCTGACTCCTCCTATCTGTTAGGATAGAGTGGTGGGTCCTCAGGGCTGACTCCTCCTATCTGTTAGGATAGAGAGGTGGGTCCTCAGGGCTGACTCCTCCTATCTGTTAGGATAGAGTGGTGGGTCCTCAGGGCTGACTCCTCCTATCTGTTAGGATAGAGTGGTGGGTCCTCAGGGCTGACTCCTCCTATCTGTTTGGATAGAGAGGTGGGTCTTCAGGGCTGACTCCTCCTATCTGTTTGAGTTGAGCAGGGTGGATTTTATCCTTGACTGTTTTTCTCTGCTTCTGCTGCTAATACTACATTCCCTCTGACTCAAGGATCTAGTATGAACGACAACCAACACATCAACAAGGAGGAGAGATGCTTGTGTTAGTTTTGTTCGTTTCTGATTGAGCAAAAAGCGTAACATGAACTATTTTATCGCCGTTTTGATCCTTTCCTGCTTACCATCTTTTCAGGAATTCCAGAAGGCAATAACATTCATTCATGTTTTGCTTTGATGGGTTAATTCACAGATTAATCATCTGCAGCATAAAAGTTTGTAGATTTGGGCATACAAAGCACAGAAAACCATCCATTATTTATTTACCACAACAAACAGTACAGTTAACTGCCAAAAGAACACAGCCTTAAGCTACTGAGTTGACGGCTGTGAGAAGCCAAGCTAGGCAACCCACTGGGTCCAGCAACATTGTACTTCCTTTCATTTTCCATTAAGCATTAATGCAGGGATGTCGAACTCTAGTGATTGTTAGCGAGCTGGACAGTCAAGAAACGGTTTGAATATAGGTATGTTATTATTTCTACACAGTTTCGATTTGGTTTTAGTCATTTTAAAGTATATTGAGTTCTATATTTTTCTTTTTACTAAAACCACCCACGGGCTGGATTGGACCGGTGTATGTTTGACGCCCTTGCATTAATAAAGGGTGACGTCAACACATTTCCTACACAACCCTGTGTGAGACAATCCGATTGGGTTGTCAGACGGTGAGAATGTTTACATGCACACCAATAGTTCCATATTAAACAGATTATGGCAGTAGGCTGAGTATGGCAATAGTCATGTAAACACTTGACTCTGCTTATCTTAATCAGTGTAAGGTCAAAATTGAAGTCAGCATTCACCGATGAAAACACCTGGTTTTCTGAGCAATCTTTCAAATGATTAGGACATGTAAACACCATAATCGGCATTCCAGCTGTGTATGTGCCAGCACCGGTAGCCTCCCATAAGCCTCCCTCTTATGCGCGAGGGAAGTGAGTTCTGAAAAACTTGAAGTACGCATCTTAGAAATAGTTTTCACATGTACAACTTTATATGTCGCAAAAATACAATCGCTGTGGTGGAACGTTTATTTTGATTGCTGATTTTCTGCTTTTATCAAAGTCCCATCAGGTAGGCTGATTTTAGATGCATCTATGTAAATAGGATTATTAGAAATCATTCTTCTTGCAAAGCATGTAAACGTTTTAAGGGTATTATTGTGTGCATGTAACTATACTCAGAGTCCAAACCAACAAGACTTATGCTCTGCAACGACTTCTGTTCTGCACTATCTGTGTCAGACCAGATATGATTTGGAAACCCAGTAACAGAGGTTGGTTGGCCCATTTTCCCCCCCTTCCCTGCCCAGTGTTTCTTTTATAAAAGATAATAAGGACATGATTGGCAGGCTCTAGCTGGCTGGTGGTGGCTTTTCAGTCCTCTATTGTCCAGTATATTTTCTCTCTGGCTTTTTCTGTACCTTAATATGATTGATTGATTGATTTTATTGATTTTATTATTATTCTCGTGTCATGTATCTTCAGGGTGCCCAGCCCACATGGGCTTGTAAGACACTGTATTTGCTGTAGCAAAATAAAATGATCATGTCTATACAGTATGCACACATCATTTCGTTAGTCGTCTTCGTTCCTAGATGGAACATAAGGATTCCACGACAGGGCGCCACTGCTGCCGATCTTCTGCCTTTTTGGGAATGGTTTTACATGACACACCACTGTCCTTCATCTCCTTCTCCACGTCCCTTCGCCAGGTTTCTTTAGGGCGGCCATGCCCAATGAAGGGCTGTCTTTGGGAGTGTAGGCCCATTCATTTGGCATACATGCCCTAGCCATCTCCTTCTCCTGATTGTTTGGGTTATTGTGATGATGTTTGTCCTTTGGTGTAGTTCGATACCGTGCGTGACCAGTAAATGCCCAGTATCTTCCGGAGACATTTGTTTTGGAAAGTCTCTAGTTTTCTAAACAGTCTGGATGTCACCTTCCAACGTTCAAAGCCGTACAGAAGCACACGTAGGACATTACTATTGAACAAGCAGAGTTTGGTTTTGATGTTGAGGTGTTTTGATTTGGTTTTTAACATGCCAAAAGTATAGGTTGCTTTAATGATACAGGTGTTGACATCCTTTTCTGAATCTCCGCCATCAGTGGCCTTGCTGCCTAGGAAGAAGAAGAGGCCTTGTGGTTTTTCCCTCATGACCTTGGTTTTCTTTTCATTGATTATCCAACCAATTTGGAGGAATGTGTTCGTGAAGTTGTCAACCTTTTCTTGCATATGTAGGCCGTTATTGTAAATAATAATTTGTTCTTAACTCACTTGCCTAGTTAAATAAAGGTGCAATAAAAAATAAAAAATGTCAGGTTGTCTGCTGGAGCACAGGGTGATGTCATCTTTATAAGCCAGGTCTCCAGAGTTGAGGTGAGTAATGCCCCTATTTTCGTTTTTGTATTTTTTGAACATGTTTGAAAAATACAAAATGGAGTCTCCAGTAACCTACAGTAGGAGACTTAATTTGGAAGCTCCTCTATTCCTGAAGCTATTCCTGTTTTTGTTTTCTAACAGCCTTCATAACTTCTTCAATAGTACATTTTTCATTCAGGAATGAGTTTGAGGTGAATCCAGACCTATACATCTCAATTTCAAATCCATTCTTTAAGTATCATTTAAGAAGCCATCATCAAACACAGAAGGGATATTGTTGCCTGAAAATAGATTAGCAAAATCATTCTTCCAGTTATTTAATACACAATTATTCTTATGTTCAAGTTCACCATTTTCCAGTATGATTTCCATGGGAAGTTTCATAACTCTTTTTGCACCCAGTTTATTGATTTAATTCCAAAATTCCTCAGGGTTGTTACTTTGCAGTTGTTGAAGATGCAGTGCATGGCCCCTTCTGTATCCCCTCTTATAGCTTGTTGTCAAAGATAAGTTGACACTGTTTCAACTCTTCTCTCTCAATGATTGGTCTTTACATTTTAGGAACTTCTACTCTGCAACTCTCATTACAGACCATAAATGACTTAACTCTTTATTCCAATAGGGTTTAGCAATCTGTTGAGGTCTCTTAGGCTTGGATGATACTGACTGGACAGGTGAACACTTTTACATTTCCTCATGTAGTACATGATAGAACCAGCCATACCACTGACCAATATAAAATGGTGTTTTCAGACAAGCTTCCAGGTTATCAGTAAGGTCCATAAGAACAGTACAGCACATGTCAGATGAAGGAAAATGGTCGGGTAGGTTTCTAGGTATTTTTTTGGTCTGATTTGCATTTGACTTAGATGAGCCTACATCCCTTTCCTTCCCAGTATAGTTTCCCATCATGAATTTCAGAAACAACAATGAATGATCATAGTATGGTCTATGGTCTCCAATCAGGCCAATACACTCAGGACCTTAACTTTCCACGAGCTCCGTTGAGGTAATCACACTCAACTCCACATATGTATTCAGACAGTCATGGGATGTTACAATATATTCGACGACTGCTTTTTTTCTTTGTTGATATTGATGTGAAATGATCATTTTGTGGTGATAATCTACCATTCAGAATGCAGCCCTTGGTATCCTTTAAGAATTCAATGAACGTTTCCTATGCCTATTTACACCTGTGTCTAAAACAACTCCAGGTACCGTCAACGTTTTGGTTGTGTCCAAACCAAGAATAACCGTCCAAGTCAACAGTGGAGTCGCCATACAAATGAATTTAATTTAAATAACGTCTGGGTTGAGGGAATGTAATCTTCACAACTCCAGGTCCAGGTCAATACCGTCAGGATTTATTTGGCTTTCTGCTCCAAATCGTTTTTTTATGAAATTTCTATTTTCTACGAGCAGCTGCTCCAGGTTGTCACGGAGACTGTCCACCTTGCTGTTTATTAGCTTTTTCAGAGTCACTTTCACATTGAGCAACTTCAATTCTTTCATTATACCGGAGGCGGTATAATCTCCATCAGGTTATTTTCCGCCATACCTGCAGCAGACTTCTCACATATGATTAAGACAACCTACTGTTTTTAAAGTCATTCAAGTAACTTTTGGAAGTTTAAAACATCTTGTTTTCAAAGTTTTGCTACACGCTGTTCAGCACACTGCTCACCAACCCATGAAGCTTACGTATGGTCTTATATAAGGTTTAAAAGGTTTTAAACACTCATAATCACAGTACAGGCCTGATTGGCCACCTTATGTTGGGTGGTGGTGGCTATCATTTGTCCACTGTTGTCCAGACAGGGTGGACAACAAAAGTGTTTTCTCTATGGCTTTTCTGTTCTATTTTAGTCTCCTGTTGTGTTCTATTCTGACGTGACGCTCTTCTCTCTGTCAGGACTGGCATTAGCAGCTGGACTGGATTCACCACACAAAGAACCACTGCTGTTTGTAATTAGTTCCATATTACACAATTAGACTCAATTAATGCCACTCTGAATGTGCCGCTGATGAGTTGCTCCCGCAAATGAGGGAATATGATCACAATGGGAGACGATAAGTGTGTGTGTGTGTGTGTGTGTGTGTGTGTGTGTGTGTGTGTGTGTGTGTGTGTGTGTGTGTGTGTGTGTGTGTGTGTGTGTGTGTGTGTGTGTGTGTGTGTGTGTGTGTGTGTGTGTGTAAAATGCAATTACTCACTTTTTGTTTCAGAAAAAGCCACAATGCCACACAGAAAATTAATGGCCCAAAAAATACAACTCTATTATTGTAAATAAAATGGTTACGCTAATAAAATAAATGAAATAATTGACGTTTATAGGACATAATAGTTATGTTTTGTCACTAACATCACAAAAAATGGTATTACGTGTGGCTGTGAATTTTCGATTAGACACCGAACCAAAACTGTCTTTGTGTGCGTCTTCTTAGAATTTCATTGGATATCTGTGAGTCGAATTCAGAAAGAACATTCATCATATTGATCTCAACATGCCTCCACTGTAATAAGGATTTTTATTTAATTTTTTAGGATATAATACGATATTCTGTTTTCAGAGGCTTATAATAATGGTCTTCCTATAGAGCAGCTGCACCAATTGTCGGCAAATTGAGAATTCTATTCTTTCCTCCATATCTTTTCAACAGAACAGGGTGAATTATAAAATAGGGTTCTTTTGTTGTCCGGACCGATCCAAACCTAATCGATCCACAGCGGTGATATAATAATAGCAATGTTCTCCCTCCAGTCTGACTGTGCTCAGAGAGATAACCAATCCTCATATATAGAGCGATAGAGGAGGCCCAATCTTGTTAGGATGGAGGAGGGATGGTGGAAGGAGGAAAGGATAGAAGAAGAAGAGGAGAGGAGAGGTAGAAGGTTGAGGAGGAGAGGGGTGTCTGTAAAGCCAGGCTGATAAAAGTGCTCTGTTCTGGGGCCTGGTCGTCAGGTTATCAGCCTGCTAGAGGATCAGATCATTACTGACTGAATGGGGATGAGGCTCTGGGCCCGGTTGCATAAAACATCTTATGTGTTTCCTGTTTACCTTAAGGAATAATTTCCCCTTACCTAAGGGAATTGTTTAAGGGCATTGCATAGAGCCCCTCGAATATTTCCTTAGATAAGGGCATACTTAAGGGGTTTTACGGTAGTTTGAAGGCATGTATGGCAGAAAGACTATCTGGTTACCATGGAGACGGCATGGTTCACTGACTAAAGGTCTCATCAAAGAGATCAAATTGCTTCGGAAGGTAATAAACCACATTTCTTGTAGTTACATTTTTCTTAACTTGTTTATATTACTTTCTAGTACGTCAAGCTAGCATGCAGAGTCGATATAACTAACTAGCCAGCTAGCTTTGTAGCCATGGATTGTGTAACTTCCATTGTTTAGCTAAGAAGCTAACTGGTTTCTTTTTGTATCCAGAGCAGGTGTCAAGAACAATCACCTCCACAAATGCTGTTTACATTGATGTCCATACTGAATTACGCACTTAGGGGACCTCATGGGCACCCTTAACTTTTTCACTAAATTTAAGGGGAAAATTGACCTTAAAATGTTTTGTGCAACTGACTTAAAGTGTAGGAAACTTTAAGGGAAAAGATAAGGGGGAAATTAACTTAAGGTGTTTTATGCAACCAGGCCCTGTTCTGTCTGGGTGGTGGGACATTGGAAACGGAGCTCCTCAATGGAAACGGAGCACATAGATCCAAGACTAATGGTGAAATACAATACAGTGTTATCACACACAGCTAGTTAATATTGGATGTTTGCTGTGATGGATCAGAGATGTGGGCTGCCATTGGACATCGCAGTGCGTTTAATAGAGAAGTGAGGCCAATTTCACATCAATTGGTTATCTGCTTGTTCTCATTGATTTGAGCCATGCTTTGTGATTTTCTTGGTTTACAATCTCAACATTCTACTGTACTGTCTGAAGTGCCATTTTCAATGAATATCTAGTATTATGAACGGCACAAACCAGCCAGCTAGACACATAAAGTAAATCTCTGATCTTAAATGTCATACAAGCGCATATGGATTATTTTGTTATGTATTTTGTCTATAGTGTAATTGTACACACTATGATTACAATCCAATATAGTGAAGCTCCCTGGACCCATATAATCCATAGCTCATCACAATTCTAGAGTATATCTTACCAGCTGGCTGGCGCTCCTACACACCTGGTGTTAGCAGCTCTGGTAATCAGCTCCTTCTCAGCTCTGCTTCATTAACAGTCCAGCCTCACGCCAGCTAGATTCAATTGCAGGAGCATTGCAGGGTGTAATTACTCCAATCATCTCCATTAGGGGTCTGCCACACACACACACACACACACACATACTCAAATGCGCGTACATAAACTAAGCATGCGCACACACACACATTTGGCACGTGGACGCTTGCACGTGGGCACGCACACACGCCACTCTGAAGCCCGGAAAGTTACAGCTGTCGGAACATGTTTCCTGTATTAGCTCTTCGATTTTATGCGACTGGCATGACGGCGTCCATTAGGTGTCAAAACAACAATTATCAAGGGTCAAAGTGTTAAACAACATGGCCTCTAACCGATTACTTCCCTTGTATAGACACACAATGGCCTCTGTTTCACAGTGACCATTTTAATGGAGGTTAATGCAAAGCAGGCAGTTTCTCATGATGTTCACATTACTTAAGGGGGATAAGGAAACTGTGTCACTGTCGGGTCGACAGATTGACTTTTAATCAGCGGAGAGTGTGCTTTTGGTGTGCCTTTTGAGTCGCAATGGGAGGCCACACAGACAGGTGAGGAGATGGGAGCAATCCCAATTCCCAATCTGTCTTCTTTGGTGTGTCCAGACGAAAGATCACTCACCCGGCTTCTGTGTGATCCATCAATAGGACTTTTAGAAAGGGACGCGGCCACGCCAGATCAGTCATGATGTTGTGAGGGCGCATAGGGACATCTCATCAGGAAGTCATTGGGATGTCATGGACGGGGATGTATGGGGAAGAGGTGTACACATGCATACTCACTTCTTACTTTGTGTGGATTCACACTGTAAAGAGATTTCAAATCGCTACCTGCAGTATTGACCTTCAAGCGATGTCCATCCTTGATTTAGTATTGTTGCCGCACACACACAGACACAAACACACACACACACACACTCCTTGCCAAACCTGGCGTTGATGAGAGGCTCTGATGAGGACCTCCAGCACCACATCACTGAGCCATATGAAACACCTCAGGGTACAGCCTCAGCCAGTCCCTCTAATCAACTTCCACTGTCATTAAAAACTCACACAGAGAGAAGAGAGAGAGCGAGAGATGAGGTATCACTCTCCATTCAAGCAAATGGAGCTTGGGCAAATGAGCTGTTCTGTGGATGGAAAAAGAGTGTCATCTAGTAGTAGGTGAATTCAGCCACTGTCATTAAAAACTTGGAGAGAAAGACGGTAACATCTTCGCTCCAGCAATGACCTCTCAAGAGGTTGTCACTGGTTACCATAGCCACAAAGTCAAAACTGGCTATAAACTCCAAAATTCATGACAACAACCATTTGCTTTTTGGTCTTAATTTGAGGTGAAGGTTAGGCATAAGGTTAGCTGTGTGGTGAAGGTTAGGGTTGAAGTCAGATTCTAAGAATAGAAATTGCAGAAATGGGTGGGGTTTAGCCTTAATTATGACTTTGTGGCTGTGGTAACTGGTGAATACTCGCTCAAGACGTGATGAAGCTTGGGTGAATGAGTACAGGCAATGCTACACATACATGGATATAAGATGATGTCATAGTTAGAGATTTTCCTGATTGGGTCACATGGTCAGGAAATCGTCTGGTCCTACTCATATAGGTGATACAAGAGACCTTGGAAAGTGTATTTTACAAGGTTGTACAAGTTTCCTCTCCAATGTCTTTTACATGGCCTGTACAGTATAGCTTGGTTATACATGATTGTAATTTTCGAACCAGTTGTTTCACAAGATAATATATGCTACCCATACATATTGTGAAAATCACAGGCACAAAGCTTTGGATTTGGATCGCAGTAATTGATTGTTAATATGCTTCACTAAAGTGGATCTTTAAAGGGATCAGCTTAGCTACAAATCAGATGCCTCCTGCCAGGCGGTACACTGTCAGATAATGAATTTCTCATTCACCTTGATTATACTTCAGTTATTACTTCAACTATCTCATGGTCTTAAGACGATCTAGCACTCTACATGCAAAATGCCACCGCCCTATCCCTTTAATTACACACACATACAATTAAATGAGCATGCACAAGTGTGACTTGGTTACTTGAAAGTAATTGAGTTGAGGTAATTGCTGGTTCTTTAGGTGCTTTAAGCCAATTCAGGCACCTTGAGAGACTACAATTCAACCATTCCTTTTCCATCTGTTGATTGCAGTTGTACTGATAGCACTCCACAAAGAGACTGAGAAGACTTAGAAATAGCGTTTAAGAATGATTGCCTAAGAAATGAAATGTGTGTGTGTGTGTGTGTGTGTGTGTGTGTGTGTGTGTGTGTGTGTGTGTGTGTGTGTGTGCGTGCGCGTGTGCATGCCTGCTTGCAATTAGCAGTATGATGGTCCCACACTTTCCCTTCCCTGAAGCCAACGTGCAACAGTAGGAACTAGGAACACAACATGACACAGCACTCACCCCATCACTCTGCAGGTAGCAAGGTCATAAGAGATGTCGCACCCCCCTAACAGGGGTGACATTTCCTGTTTTCAACACAGTTGCCATGAAAAAGGTCAGGTCTCAGGAGAGGCCATCACGAGCGGTTTGAGGCTAGGGGAAATGTCAAGAGGAAAACTCAAAGGTACCATTTTTACTTGAGCTCTCTGTCATAGAGTAGCCTGGTCATTAGTGTGGTATAACAACTGTCATAAGCTGTTCACTGACATTAGGTTACGGAAACTGACTTTATAGGCTTCAATTTAGGCCAGCAATTTATCAGACCAAAGAACTACTGTACAGACATTGATAACTAGCATGAGACATGCTTTATCCAGCCTTATTGTAGGTTCATGTACAGCCTATTTACTGTAAGCCAGTACTGCTCTTTTCATCCCCTGTGCAAGATTAGCATTAGAGGTTAGAAACTGCTGAGGTGAGGTGCGGCGGGCACTTAGTTCCCGTCAGTCCTCTAACTCCACTACAAAGTACATCTCCGTAGAGAATTACTATACCGTGGTGTGATATGCTAAACTCCAGCTCTGAACCTTGCTACTTTACTAAAGGAGGGAGGGGTTTCTCCCTCTAAGGAGATGTGCAGGCTTTGACTGATTTGAACACACACAAACCCGCGTGTGATGGTGGGTGCACACACACACGCAACACACACACGCAACACACACACACACACACACACACACACACACACACACACACACACACACACACACACACACACACACACACACACACACACACACACACACACACACACACACAGATCCCTGATTGAGTTTAACTGTAATTAAGATAAATGGGTCTAGTCTAGTCATCTGTTAATAGGAGGCAGGCATGCTGAGTGCCTCGGCCAGGCCAGCCACTTCACCAGGCTGACAGAGGTAATGGATGAAAACTATTTTAGGACTGAAAGAACAAAGTTCCCCCCAAAATTGCCCCCTATTCCCCATGTAGTGCATTACTTTTGACCAGGTCCCATAGGGCTCCTGTCACAAGCGTCGTAGTGAACAGGCCAAGGCACAGCGTGTAGAGTGCTCATTCTTACTTTATTAAATGATGACACTTCAACGAAAACAACCAAGCGACCGCCAACCGTTCCGTAAGGTACTCAGACTATACGGAAAACAACCACCCACAAAACCCAAAGGAAAACAGGCTGCCTAAGTATGGCTTCCAATCAGAGACAACGAAAGACACCTCTCTCTGATTGGAAACCATACTCGGCCAAACATGGAAAACGAAGCATAGAAAATGAAAACTAGAACAAATTCCCCTTGAACCAAAAAAACCCCAAAACACACAAAACAACCCCTCTGCCACGCCCTGACCATACTACTATGGCAAATGACCCTTTTCACTGGTCAGGACGTGACAGCTCCGGTCATAAGTAGTGCACTATATAGGAAATACAGCAGGGTGCTGTTTGGGACGCACGCGAAATGTCACACATGGTGTGGTGCAGTCAGAGTCCTCCATCCCTCAGAGCTTGGAGCATTAACCTGTGTGTTAGGAGTCAGTGCTCTATTCAGGGGAATGGCATTTTGCCGACATTTAAATGAATTGTAATGATTATCCTATGATTGGGTTAGTGGTGCAGTGGGTAGAATGAGTTAGAATCTGATTCAGTTCAAATGTTCATTTGAGGCAGGTGTTCTCTACCACTCAGATCTCATTGTCCCCCTGACAAATTTGAATGAGTGAAATGCGTCATGCAGCCGTTTTCACGTCCCCCTGTACAGAGTGTGTGTGTGCTTGTGTGTGTGTGTGTGTGTGTGTGTGTGTGTGTGTGTGTGTGTGTGTGTGTGTGTGTGTGTGTGTGTGTGTGTGTGTGTGTGTGTGTGTGTGTGTGTGTGTGTGTTCCAGGTGCATTGTGCAGAATGTCAAGTCTGTTCTTTCCCTCCACTGTATGGATTAACAGGTTCACTTCCCCCGGGGAGAAAGAGAGAAACTAAAAAATCATTCTTTCTTTTTCTTTTCCCCTAGCTTGACTGAACATCGGGGCCTTGTTAACCAGCAGCACAGGAGGGAAGTTACGTCTCTTCTATACCCACGATGGCTCACTTTATCCTGAGATGAAGCGAGAGAGATGAAGGTGTCTTGGTGGAGGTGGAGAAGGTGTATAGAGGGACTGTCTCTCTCCATCTCCCCTTCTCTCCCCCTCTTTCTCGCTCTTCCCCCCACCCCCCCACTGGCTGTCTGCGAGTCACAATCGATGCTGAGTGGAGCGGTCTCACCTTGCTGAAGGCAAGTGTCCTTCACTAGCCTTTTTACCCAGGCCTCCCCCAGTGAGGCTGTGGTGGCATGCCATGCAGAGAGCTGTTAATAAAAGGAAGGTACCACCTCCCTAGACGCTGCTCTTCCATCCCATTATCACTGTTTTCCCTCCCTGCTCCAGCCTGCACCAACCTGCCTTCTGGCCCTACTTTAGTGACAAGAATCTGTCAACCTTAGACTCTACCTGTCTGATCATCTCAATGTGCTGCTATGTTTTTTTTTGTTTTTTTTTCCTTCTAATGGCATTGACTTTGCTGACAGCTACTTTACTGAGGTAAAATGTACTTACTATGACTGAGATATGAGGTTGTCCCACCTAGGTAATGAAGTCGCTCTGGATAAGAGCGTCTGCTAAATAACTAAAATGTAAATATAAATTAGTGTCTATGTAACCGGTGTGAACTGGCTAGCGGTGCGTGCTAGTAGCATTTCAATCGGTGACCACTCGGTCTGAGACCGTAAAGTATTTGTTTCCCTTGCTCTGCTCCTTTGCTCTGCTTTTGTGGAGCGATAGATAACGATGCTTCGAAGGTGACTGTTGTCGATGTGTGCAGAGGGTCCCTGGTTCAAACCCAGGTTGGGGCGAAGAGAGGTATGGAAGAAATACTGTTACATTGGTGTTGTCACTCAATGGGCTCTTCCCAGCTGCTGGGGTTACTGCGGAGAAGGATGAGATCAAAGGGGTGTGTGAAATGGACAGCTTGTTAGCGGTACACGCTAGTAACATTTCAATCGGTGACATCACTCGCCCTGAGACCTTGAAGTAGTTGTTTCCCTTGTTTCCCGCGGCTTTTGTGGAGCGATAGGTAACAATGCTTCGAAGGTGACTGTTGGGTCGAGGAGAGGGACGGAAGCAATACTGTTAAACCTAATCAAGTACAAGTACAACACCGGTCAAGTTAACAAGTCCTAAAGTATTTAGCAGCATTGTATCATCCAGACACAGGCACTGTTTTGGTAGATATTTCATGAGCCATTTTGATGAACAGCTATAATTCACTCATTTTAGCTCTGACTGTCCTGTAATATTACTCAACTAAATCATTCACTTTACAGAATCAGAGCACCATCCAGTCTTCTGATGTGTGTCAGTGGTCTCTGTTCAGAGTGCTGACAGAGAGGAAGAGGATGCTGGGAGGGTTTCTGCACCACAGCAGGTTTCTGCACAGGTCCAGATGGCTCATCGTCAGCGCTCACACACACACACACACACACACACACACACACACACACACACACACACACACACACACACACACACACACACACACACACACACACACACAGTGCACAGTCAGGCACACACAACCTGACAGTGGCCTTCAAATACTCTGTGTGTTTGTGTGTGTGTGTTTGTGCGCACAATGGGGAGAGATTCCTCTTAAAGGCAGCCAGTCCAGCCGTTACACCTCAGGCCACAGAGCCCTACAGTGGAGATAAGAGCAGCCAAGAGCAGAGCAGCCTGGATGCTGCAGTACATCTGGTGGGACATCACGCAACCACAATAGAGGAGGAGAGGAAGAGACGAGAGAAAAAGAGGGAAAAAGAGGAAAAAGATGAGAGGGAAAAGGATAAGATAAGGTTGAGGAGAGGAGAGAAAAGAGAAGAGGGGAAAGGCGAGAGAATGAGAGATAGCGAGAGTGTGAGAGAGTGTGAGAGAGTGTGTGAGAGAGAGAGGAGTGTAGGTCAGAGCATGGAGTATGGAAAAGGGGAGTAGAAGATGGAAAGGCAAGATAAGAGGAGAGAAGAGAAGGAAAGGGATAGGAAAGGAGAGAAGAGAAAGGGACAGGAGAGAAAGGAAAGGGAGAGGAGAGAAGAGAATGGGAGAGGAGAGAACAGAAAGGGACAGGAGAGAAGGGAAAGGGAGAGGAGAGAAGAGAATGGGAGAGGAGAGAAGGAAAGGGAGAGGAGAGAAGAGAAAGGGAGAGGAGAGAAGAGAAAGGGAGTGGAGAGAAGGAAAGGGAGAGGAGAGAAGAGAAAGGGAGAGGAGAGAAGAGAAAGGGAGTGGAGAGAAGGAAAGGGAGAGGAGAGAAGAGAAAGGGAGTGGAGAGAAGAGAAAGGGAGAGGAGAGAAGAGAAAGGGAGTGGAGAGAAGAGACAGGGAGAGGAGAGGAGAGAAGAGAAAGGGAAAGGAGAGAAGGAAAGGGAGAGGAGAGAAGAGAAAGGGAGAGGAGAGAAGAGAAAGGGAGAGGAGAGAAGAGACAGGGAGAGGAGAGAAGAGAAAGGGAGTGGAGAGAAGAGAAAGGGAGAGGAGAGAAGAGAAAGGGAGAGGAGAGAAGAGAAAGGGAGTGGAGAGAAGAGACAGGGAGAGGAGAGAAGAGAAAGGGAGTGGAGAGAAGAGAAAGGGAGAGGAGAGAAGAGAAAGGGAGTGGAGAGAAGAGACAGGGAGAGGAGAGAAGATAAAGGGCGAGAGAGTGAAGCTGAGAGGATAGATAGGGGAGAGGACAGGACCTCCCTCAGCGGTTCACTAAGCACTAGATCTGGAGTACCTGCAACACACACATGCAACACACACACACACACACACACACACACACACACACACACACACACACACACACACACACACACACACACACAGAGAGAGAGAGAGACACATATACACACAGAGACACACACACAGAGACACACACAGAGACACACACACACACAGAGAGAGACACACACACACACACTACGGCCCCTCCACCTGCAGATGCTTGGCCAACAACAAGTACTCCACCTGTGTTAAAAGGCCCCAGGGACCATTATAACGAAGACAGTGTCTGCTGAAGATGCAGTGTTAATGATCCACTCAAGTTCACAGCGAGTTCACTAAAACCTTGATGTAACTCCTCTGTTAGATGCAGAAGGCTACAACGTCCTATATGAAATTGCATTGGAAGTAAAATATGAAGAGTTTCAATTTGATTTGGAGTAGAAGCAACTTAACCGAATAATCACCCGGCTGTGAATTAAATCGATACATGAATGAAGAAAAAATACCAGGGTTGGTTTAGATCAAGTAATCCCCCAAGGGTATGCCAAAATACTATTTTTTTTTAAATCACATTTTCAAACAGTCCATTTATATTTTCCAATGGGGCTATACATTTGGGTTACAATGAGGTTTTTTTCTAACCTGAGTAGCCTCGTTTCACTGCCCAAAAAATTAAACCATCTAGTGTTCAGCGAAATAACAACACAATGTCAACTACAGGTAGCCTCGTCAAATAATTAACATCCAATCACATTAACCGTTACTCTCTCACAGGAAACCTTCATTCTTGCGCAGACATTAGAAACTAAACATGACAATTTGAAAAATAAGCCACGGGAGTTTTTTGAGTGAGAATAAAGACGACTTTCGAGTAGTAAGACATGTATAAAAGCAACAGATACCATTAATAAGAAGGGGCTAGAAGCGTCTTATATGGTGAGCTACCGAGTGGCTAGGACAGGCAAGCCCCATACTATTGTGGAGGACGTCATTCTTCCTGTTGCCGCGGATATGGCTGGGACAATTCTGGGGGAAAAGGCCAAAAAAACTACACAGACAACGCCTTCATCAAACAACACTCTTTCACGACGCATCAGTGACATGGCAGGAGATAATAATTACTGCTTCGCATACAAGCCAGTGAATTCTATGCGTTACAGCAGTGGCGGGCCTGGCACAGCTCCTGGTATATGTCCGTTACGTTTATGGGGGGTCAATTAAGGAAGACATCCTCTTCTGCAAACCACTGGAAACCAGGACAACATGAGAGGATATTTTTAAAGTACTGGACAGCTTTGTGACGTCAAATGACCTTTGGTGGTCAAGATGTGTTGGTATCTGTACTGATGGCACAAAAGCCATGACAGGGAGACATAGTGGAGTGGTAACGCGCGTGCAAGCAGTTGCTCTCGACGCCCCTTGGGTACACTGCAGCATCCACCGAGAGGTTCTTGCTGCCAAGGGAATGCCTGACAGCTTGAAAGATTTTTTGGACACCACAGTGAAAATGGTTAACTTTGTTAAAGCAAGGCCCCTGAACTCTCGTGAATTTTCTGCATTATGCAATGATATGGGCAGCGACCATGTAACGCTTTTACAACATACAGAAGTGAGCTGGTTATCAAGGGGCAAAGTATTGACACGTTTTTTTAATTGAGAGACGAGCTTAAAGTTTTCTTTACTGACCATAATTTTCACTTGTCTGACTGCTTGCATGATGACGAGTTTCTCACACGACTGGCCTATCTGGGTGATCTTTTTTCTCGCCTGAAGGATCTGAATCTAGGATTACAGAGACTCTCCCCACTTATATTCAATGTGCGGGACAAAATTGAGGCTATGATTCAGAAGTTGGAGCTCTTCTCTGTCTGAATTAACAAGAACAGCACACAGGTCTTTCCATCATTGTATGATTTCTGTTTGCAAATGAACTCAAGCTTACGGACAAAGTCAAATGTGATATGGCGAAGCACCTGAGTGAGCTGGGTGCGCAATTACGCAGGTACTTTCCCGAAGCAGATGACACAAACAACTGGAATTGTTATCCCTTTAATGCCCTGCCTCCAGTCCACTTACCAATATCTGAACAAGAGAGCCTCATCGAAATTACGACAAGCGGTTCTGTGAAAATGGAATTTAATCAGAATAATCAGATTTCTGGATAGGGCTGCGCTCAGAGTATCCTGCCTTGGCAAATCGCGCTGTTAAGACACGGATGCCCTTTGCAACCACGTACCTATGTGAGAGAGGATTCTCTGCCCTCACTAGCATGAAAACTAAATACAGGCACAGACTGTGTGTGGGAAATGATTTAAGACTGAGACTCTCTCTAATACAACACAACATTGCAGAGTTATGTGCATCCTTTCAAGCACACCCTTCTCATTAACCTGTGGTGAGTTATTTACCATTTTTGATGAACAAATACAGTGTTATATGTCAGATGGCTAAATAAAGAGCAAAATGATTGATTATTATTATATTATTATTTGTTCCCTGGTCCTATAAGAGCTCTTTGTCACTTCCCACGAGCCGGGTTGTGACAAAAACTCACACTCAGTCTTATGTTTAATACATGTATCGTATAGTGTGTGTGGTAGGCATACAATGATGGCAAAAAACAACATTTGAGAGTGCGCTGACCCTGGTGCTAGAGGGGGTACGCAGCTGGAGGTTGAATGTTTGAAGTGGTATGGGACCATAAAAAGTTTGGGAACCACTGATTTAGATGTTACAAAAAAATATATATATTATTCAGTGTGGTTGGCAGCCGGGTCTGGATTCTAATTGTGAGCTATTGATTTTGGTTCGATCTCTCCTACGACTCTCCACATGCTCAGACATGCACACACACCTCCTCCACCTGCATCCTAATGGCGTGTGGCGATGAAGTTGCAATGTGACCAACAGTGGAGGGAGAACATTGACCTCTAAACATGCAGGAAACACGCAGGTAATGTTAGGCCCCTCACCTGCAGCATGTTTTTACTCTCCATGCATATGGTGAGAAAATTATAGACACAGTACTGTACGATCAATGTTACAAACTCCTAGCCTACTTACTTACTCCTCATCGTTCCCTGTGGCGCATAAGGCCAATGTGTGAGTTGTTGTATTGACAGTATATTTACACGTAAGGAAAGGTTGACTATGTTTTTGTTGTTGTGGTATTGTTGTTCTATAGCACAGCAAGATTGTGTGTTATAATTTAATTGAGACAGCATTTGAAAAAGATTGCAAGTTGGAATGTTAATGAAATCATTACACATTTATCAGTGTTTGTACAGATGTAGGATGTGAATTTGAGCCAGTTTGCTACAGCAGAAAAATAATCCTGAACCAACAGGAAATGTGAATTATTAGGATCTGTCACGTCCTGACCATAGAAAGATGTTATTTTCTATGGTAGAGTAGGTCAGGGCGTGACAGGGTTTTCTCTCTCTCTATGTTCTCTATTTCTATGTTTGGGTTCTAGTTTTGTATTTCTATGTTGGGGTTTTGTTTGGGATGATCTCCAATTAGAGGCAGCTGGTCCTCGTTGTCTCTAATTGGAGATCATACTTAAGTAGGGGTTTTTCCACCTGGGTTTTGTGGGTGATTCATATTGAGTAGTGTATGTTTCACCTCTGCGTCACGGTTTGTTCTTTTTGTCTTTCAGTTTATTTATATATTGCATAGTTTCACAGTATAAATAAAATGTGGAACGACACACACGCTGCACTTTGGTCCGCTCATTCCTACGACAGCCGTGACAGGATCATAATTCATGACATTTTTGCAGGGGTTGATATATTTTTCATAAGTCTGAAGTCTGAAATTTCAAAGTTGAGATAACAAACTTCAGAAGCCTTTTTAAACCTGAAATACACTACAAGTTGTACATGTCCCACATTGCAGGAAAGTTATCCTGCAACAAATTAAGATTCTACATCTGTATAAAGACACTGACAAGACTGCACAATATACAAATAAACATAGCAAGTGACTTATTTGGAGAATGGATTCAATCAATCCTGCTTAAATGTAGCCTTTCATCAAAATCTAAATGAGATTTGCTTCGTTTTTTGTTTTCCCATAGTCATATGAATCATTGTGATCGCTGTTGTTATGGAGCCAGAACAATATTATTGTGCTGTTGCAATGTAGATTTCCCACAATGCAAGTGGGTGAAAGAAAGAGAATGAAGAGAGAAAGGGTGATAAAGAGGGAGAGAGAAAAAACTGAGAAAGACAGCCAAGATGCAAAATAACAGTTAGAGAGAGAGACGGAAAGGGAGAGGGAGAGAGAGAGAGAGAGAGAGAAAGAGAGAAGTCATGAAAGAGAGGGAGAAGAAGCGAACGAGTAGTTCCAGATACTGTCAAACCCACAGTAGTCGAATCCCCCTTCCAACCATCCAGATTGCCTGGTCATCGGAAAGCTAGCTGGACCTCGTCATACCACAGCAACCTGTAATTCCCTGTTGAGCTGTTCCAGACTGATGAGAAACCACTGGAGTAGAACGGGAGAGAGAGCAGGAGGGAACGGGAGTGTACAGAAGTCTTTAGCGCTGCAGGTTGACCTCTCCGCTGTACCTACATCATGTATTGCAAGTCCCAAGAAGCAATCATCTTTTTATAAATCACACCTTTCTCTCCCTGCAGACCTGCATCTTGGTAACTACTCTGGACCCCACAGATGGCCAACTGTCATATGAAACACACACACACACAGGCACATACTGCATTTGTTTGCTTGACTGACTGGTAGCGACATCTACATTGCAGCAGGTCTATGACTTATGATAGCAATTCTCAGTGACGGTTAACAGGGGGGTGAGTTATAACAGGTTGATATCCAATTAACAGCGTCTCCCCAGGTTTAATGAGTGGTGGTAAATTCCAGGCTCATTTTATTTCGCTGTAAGTGCTCTGACCTTTGGAGGATCCTGTACTGTTGATGTACAAGTTGAGAGATCCGGATTTAACCACAGAGACAGACAGATCGAGAGAAAGAGAGATATGGACAAAGACAGAGAGGGTAAGAGAGTGAGAGGGAGGGAGAAAGATAGAGAGGGAGACAGAGGAAGGAGAGGGGGAGAGCGAGAGAGATCAAACTCAATGACTCAATTAGCGCGGCACAGCATAGTCAAACACACGAGTCTATCAGAATTAGGTCAGGGTGATAGAAATATGAATATGTGTAGTGTACTGTATGTGAATCATGTAATTGTTACATGTCCCATTTAAAAGGTCAACTCATGGTTAAGACTGGATTAGATAAATACCGTTTATGACTCATAACATCATATTGCATTCATCTCACACACTGTCAGTCAGGTTGCCAGCATCATATCACTGCTGTGGAAGCTGAGATTAGGTGTCGCCGGCGCGACTGAGACAAATGACTTCAGAGCAACAAGCCTCCGTGACATGCAGAGGACGAGTCCTAAGAAATAGAGGAAGGAGAGAAAGGAAGAGGGGGGGGGGGGGGGGCAGGGAAGGATGGAAAGAAGGAGAGAAAGGGGAAAGCAAAGGCCAGGCCAGGAGCCGTTCCTGTTGTCCTGATGAGTCTGTCCTGCTCTGCTCTGTGTACTGGTCTGCTAGTCTGATGTATGTTGAGTTGAGTCTTAGCTCCAGAGCTGAAGTCTCTCTGCATGCCTCAGTGAGAGGCCCTGTCATTGGCTCATTATCACGGGTGGAGAAGGAAGCTCTGGAACTAGTCAGTAGGAGAGCCTTTGTCCGGGCTGATCTCCCAGGGTGCAACGCTCCATTGAGGGACGGAGGCAGCTCTAATGAAGAGTAATGAGGAGGGCAACTCGGCAATCACCTGGACAAGACAGTACAGGGAGCAGACAGCTTCACAACACCTAGACAAGACAGTACTGGGAGCAGACAGCTTCACAACACCTAGACAAGACAGTACTGGGAGCAGACAGCTTCACAACACCTAGACAAGACAGTACAGGGAGCAGACAGCTTCACAACATCTAGAAAAGACAGTAGAGTGAGCAGACAGCTTCACAACACCTAGACAAGAGCCTCACGGCTACACAGCACGGCTCCCACTACTTCCTGTGGCCTTAGGCTTTAACCAGGAGGGGTATTTACCAGCAGGGAAAATGTAATATAGGTAGACCACTTCCAGACAGGGCCTGAGGACCACAGTCTCTCTCTCAGACTCAGAAGCTGTTATTTTAGTGTGACGTCTGACTAAAAGTAGTCCTCTTTATCTATCTGCTCAGTGTGAATGGGATATTGAATGGTCTTTCTTCCCTATATTCAGTGGCCACTCAGTTACCTCTGCCCTTGCCTGACTTCCCACATCCTAATATAGATGTTGTTTTATTCTCTGGGTCTACCGATGTCAACCATATAATACCTCTGAGGCGTCCTTCCTCAAGAAGAAGCAATTGAAATTCAATAGATTTTCCTTCTCAAAAAAGGTGGAACTTAGCATGTAACTCAAAAGATGCCCAAGGGGACTACTGTCACTGAGAGAGAGAGAGATGGTGGCAGACATTTTAGTTATTCATTTCCACCGTACGAAATTAGAAAGTCATCGCCACGCAATGTCCATCTCCTTTTGACTGGAAGGGACATTTCCCGCTGTTCTCAATTTTGGTTCCCCACCATTTGCATTCACTGCAATAAAAATTTTGTTTAAAAAATACATTTCTATCTAATACCCATTTGTCATAGACAAGGAAAATGCATTCAGGCCAGTCACAAAAGCAATGTAGGTTGCAAATGTAGCCTATGATTTTCTGCTAATTTATAGAACATGACTGCTAGTTAAACTCTTGTGGGAGACCCGTGACAACTCTACAAGCAAACAATAGAATACTTAATACATTCTCCTGCTCCGAATTCTGCTGTTCTGAATCCATAATAAAATGTTAAGATTGAGCAATGAAGTTTGGATTTCCTGGGCTTCTACAACGGCAAAGTCAACATCTCATTACTTGAGTGTTCTGTAATCAGCCACAGCAGGCAATGGTAATTTGTCATTTTACAAATTTCAGTCGTAAAAAGCCGTTTTCTCCCGTGACAATCTGTGCCATTACCATGGTTAGAAAAAAGCAAACGCTCTTTATTTATTGGGTTGTTAAAAGCGAGAGATATTGCCTTGGTTTTTCTACTGCAATGCAAATGACCCTGGGGAACAAACGATACCAATCTTTCCACAGACTGACAGCATAAGTCTAGCAATTTGCAACGCTTAGTTTCAGAGAGTAGGAGGATGGGAGGGGTGGAATTACTTTAATAAGGGCGAGTGACAGAGGAGAAATACAGCGGTATGAAAACAGTCAGAATCCTCCGTAACAACAACTGACTAGACAAGCAGTAGACTAATGACGGCTCTCTCTTGTAAATCCTATCTATCAACTTTATCTAATTCAGCCCCTTTTCTATCTGAAGGTTACTCCTTAGGCATATAGTGTGGTATAACACAATTCGTGTTGAATAATTCAGGGAGATACGCACCAAAACCCTTTATTAGGTGAAGAAGGGCATCCTCCTTTTCCATAAGCACAGTCTCTAGTTTAGCCCATATATTAGCAGTGTGTTAGTGTGTTTGTTGAGATTCTACAAACCTCTTATGGTATCCTCTTCTTCCGTAAACACTGACTATTTTCTATTTCCCTCTATGCCCAGGGTTAGTATAGTCTCCAGGCGAACACCTGGGCCCATAACAAACCCAGACTCAGACATAGGCTAAACCACTTGTGTTTCTCATAGCAAAGAGGCTGCTGGCCTAGCATGAATCTAGCAACGGCTTCCGTGACTTTAACAGTTGGACACTCGTGCACTGTACAAAGAGCTGTGTGCTACAGTAGTACTGTTATTGGATCACGAGTTGGTTGAAAACTCAGACATGACTTGAAGCCAGAGCCATAGAGATAGAGATAGATATATGACTCTGCTGGTGCTAAAATCCTGCAACAATCATCATGAAATCCGTGTTGTTTTTCTCAGAAAACACTCATGCTTTTGACAATAATGAAGTGAGGCACTTTTGCAGGCCTACCTAGTTGTCCTCCATTTATATGATTCTGCTGAGGACAGTAAGATGAATCATGTGTGGCAGAATTTACTGCAAATGCACTGACGTCGGCTTGCCTGTGGTCAGAGCTGGTTCCAAGATCCAAAAGTGATAAAATGAAGAAAATTGATGAAATGAGAAAAAGAGAATATCACAAGATTGTGTCATATATGAAGTAATGGATTTCATTTAATAACTGGCTCATAACCCTCACACAGGAAGGGGACGATGACAGCACCTCTTGTTCTAAACATGGTCTTGAAGTGTTCAGTCTGCACTACTTTTAACCAGAGCACTATGGGCCCTGGTAAAAGAAAATGTCACTTCATAACAAATAGGGGTGCCATTTGGGACGAAGCCCCTGTCGATATTTGATTACACGCAGCAGCTTGACGGCTTTCAGACTTTGAAGTTCAACAGCATTGATTGAAGGTGTGTGTGTGTGTGTGTGTGTGTGTGTGTGTGTGTGTGTGTGTGTGCGCGTGCGCCTGTGTGAAGATTTATCTGTCAGGGTAAAAAACCAGAGGGGAGATATATATTCGATTGGAGCTCTGACCGACCTGTGAGTTATTTTCACAGGCTCTGCAGGGCCGTATAGTCTACACTCCCTTATCGCAGTGCGTGCAGGTGGCTGCAGGATCGATTTAAAATGGCAACTCGTGGGTTTATCCAGAGCTTTTATCTCTGGTGGTCAACTTGACACTCCAAAGGATTTGAATAATTATCATTAAATCACGCACAATGTTTGCTTACTTCATTTCAAAGTTCTAGACCAAGCTTTGGTTTAGAAATAATTTAATTCCAAAGGCTTGTAAGGAAAGGTTTCCATTATTTCTGTAATGATTACAGGTTTAATTCCAAACGCTGCATAGGCCTAACACTTAAAAGCTAATGTCACGTTCTGACCAGTAAAGGGGTCATTTGTTATTGTAGTTTGGTCAGGACGTGGCAGGTTATTTGTTTTATGTGGTTCGGGGTGTGTGTTTATGTAGAGGGGTGTTTGGTTTGAGTATTCCGGGGTTTTTGGGTTATGTTCTATGTGTCGTATTCTAGGTTCTATCTATGTAGTGTATTTCTTTGTGTTGGCCTGGTATGGCTCTCAATCAGGAACAGCTGTACATCGTTGTTGCTGATTGAGAGTCATACTTAGGTAGCCTGATTTCACCTGTCCCTTTGTGGGAAGTTGTATTCGTGCACTGCTATGTTTAGCCTGCAGAACTGTTAGCTGTCGTTCGTTTTTTTTCATTTTGTTGTTTTTGTGTGGTGTTTGTAATAAAATAAATATGAGCATTCACGTACCCGCTGCATTTTGGTCCACTTCCTATGACAACCGTTACAGCTAGATTGCATCCATCCATTTGAAAATCTCCAATATCAACAATGTAACTAACGTCTGTGCAATGAATGAAAATATTGCAAACCCCAAACTTCCTTGGCACCATACAGAAACCATACATCCCAATTAAGTCCAGAGGGTTAAAAACAGCTTGCATTCATTTGAAATCAACAACGTAGCTAGGCCTACATACATGGACAGTAAAAATGACAGTCAATTTAATTTGAATTTAAGAAAATTTGATTCTGCCACAGATAACATTCGGTCCCAGTCTAAAAAGAGTAAAACGTACTCTGGCAACAGAGTTATTTTTTGAGAAATGTATATGCTGAATTTAGTGTCAACATTTAACAAATTTGGGTGGTTTTATTTGGCCCCTCAAGTTTTCTGAGCAAAAAAAATCATAATTGTTGGACATGAAAGACTGTAAAAACACCAGGAAACCAGCACAAAGTGATTTAAATTTAACACATCTGTTCCTAAGTATTCCCACGCTGTCACAACTTCCACCGAAGTCGGTCCTCTCCTAGTTCGGGCGGCGTTCAGCGGTCGATGTCACCGGCCTTCTAACCATCGCCAATCCACCTTTCATTTTCCATTGGTTTTGTCTTGTCTTCCCCCACACCTGGTTTCAATTCCATCAATTACATGTTGTGTATTTAACCCTCTGTTCCCCCCATGTCCTTGTCCGGAATTGTTGATTGTAAGAGTTTGTACACGTTATGTCTGGCTTGCGAAGGGTTTCGCCCCATTGTATTTATTTATTGTTTTTGTTCACAGTGATTTTTATTATTAAACTGCACCGTTGTAACACAGTGTTTGCTCTCCTGCGCCTGACTTCTCTGCCGCCAGTACGCACGCATTACACACGCATACTAGAGAGACACGTGATCGTATAGAAATGTACGCAAGGTTTGAAATTATTATGTTTTAGTCAAACATTTTATCTTGTGATCAATTTGCAGTCTACAAATGATTTGCAATTATGTTCCAGCCCCCCGACCAGCCGGTCCAAAAAATATCGGTCCGCGGCTGAATCTAGATGATGATCCTTGCTGTACAGTATTCATTGAAAATCTCTGTTACTTTTGTAACTCTCTGCAGTGTTGTTCAATATAATCGCAAGAGTCAATTCAACTCCTATGGACCCAAACTCAACACTATGTTGGGGTTTATATGGTCCCATTTGAGGTGTAAGAGTGTATGTCTAATTTATATTTTTCTTAATGTGTCATATTATGATAGCTTGCAAAGTGACCTCCAATCGCTATTGGTATCCATTTAAGAGGGAGGATGTCCAGCAATTTCATATCACCCCCAACTTACATTCAGAATGGCTGTCAAAGCAGGGAAGGGAGTACTGTTGTTAAGACTACCTACATCATGTATACTGGAACAGCCTTTTCAGTAACCTTTTGCAATAAATCCAACCACTTACAGATTTGTAAGTAAAAACACTTTATAGCCTGCCTAACCAAATCCTCTAGTCTAAAAACACTTTATAGCCTCCATCACACTGCACACTGCCCTATCCCATCTGGACAAGAGGAATACCTATGTAAGAATGCTGTTCATTGACTACAGCATTCAACACCATAGTACCCTCCAAGCTCATCATTAAGCTTGAGGCCCTGGGTCTCAACCCCGCTCTGTGCAATTGGGTCCTGGACTTCCTGACGGGCTGCGCCCAGGTGGTGAAGGTAGGAAGCAACATCTCCACTTCTCTGATCATCAACACTGGGGCCCCACAAGGGTGCGTGCTCAGCTCCCTCCTGTACTCCCTGTTCACCCATGACTGCGTGGCCATACACGCCTCTAACTCGATCATCAAGTTTGCAGACGACACAACAGTAGTAGGCTTGATTACCAACAACGATGAGACAGCCTACAGGGAGGAGCATTGTGTTGTGGTGTATTGGTGTCAGGTTAACAGCTGACTAGAGGTGTGTGGTATTGTGGTGTATTGGTGTCAGGTTAACAGCTGACTAGAGGTGCGTTGTGTTGTGCTGTATTGGTGTCAGGTTAACAGCTGACTAGAGGTGTGTGGTATTGTGGTGTATTGGTGTCAGGTTAACAGCTGACTAAAGGTGCGTTGTGTTGTGCTGTATTGGTGTCAGGTTAACAGCTGACTAAAGGTGCGTTGTGTTGTGCTGTATTGGTGTCAGGTTAACAGCTGACTAAAGGTGCGTTGTGTTGTGCTGTATTGGTGTCAGGTTAACAGCTGACCAGAGGTGCGTTGTGTTGTGCTGTATTGGTGTCAGGTTAA